>NW_024379121.1:0-43184 GCF_016835505.1 Polypterus senegalus
GATGAAAAGCCTGATATGGAGCATTGCAATGTGTAACAAAGAGAATGGAAAAGGCAGGTCCCATCTCTGGGCATGGAAACCACTTTCGGTAAGTGACAGTTCTTGATCGATGGTGATCACCTCGATAGACATGTTAATGGGGAATGGTTGGAATGATAAAGGAAATGAGTACCAGAACAATGTAAAGTAAGTCTAAAATACCTACACAATAACTATAATCATAATAAATGAACAATAAAACAGCGGAGAAGCTGTGGATTAAATAAAAGGCTGTAGTTATCAGCAGGGAGACGTGGAATCCCGTTAAGCAAGGAAGGGAATGTAGAGACTGGAGCGACGGACGGCCTTATATAGGCAAGCAGCCAACAACGCTGGAGGCGCTTGGGATGGGGACCCAACGCCGCCTCACACGTGACCGAAGCTGCAGGCTATGGACGATATATGTACGTAAGTTGGATTCAGTTAGCGTTGGGAACCCGCATACCAGATTTCTTGAAGATGGGCCCATAAGTAACAAAGACCGCTGAAAAGTTCAATATGACAGCCAACAGTGGCATCATACCATCGAAATAAGTACGTACATTGATTTCGTTAGCGAGGGAAGCCGCCTACCAAATTTCGTGAAGATGGGGCCATAAATAAGAAAGTTCAACATGGCGGACGTTGTCGACTCATATGACCGCTAAGAGAATTTTGAAATTAAAACTGCTTAACGTTTGTAAGTAATCTGTAAGGAATGAGCCTGACAAATTTCAGCCTTTACCTACATGGGAAGTTGGAGAATTAGTGACATGAAAACTTCAATATGTAGCCGACAGTGGCATCATACCACTGAAATAAGTACGCATATCTGTTTTGGTTAGCACATGGAAGCCACCAAATTTTGTGAAGATGGGGCCATAAATAAGAAAGTTCAACATTGCGGACGCTTGTCGACCGCTATCACCGCTATGACCGCTACGTAGAATTTCGAAATGAAACCTGCTTAACTTTTGTAAGGAAGCTGTAAGGAATAAGCCTGCCAAATTTCAGCCTTCTACCTACAAGGGAAGTTGGAGAATTAGTGATGAGTGAGTGAGTGAGTGAGGGCTTTGCCTTTATTAGTATAAATGACAATGGTCCAGTCTTCCATAACGCCATCTTGGGTCCACTTCTCCCCTTTGTATAATCATGCACGAGGACAGGCTCTCCTATATCAAACTGTGTGTCTGTGGAGCGTGGTTTGGCGCCTTGTTGAGCATCTTGTGACCTGTGCATTACACCAGCAACACTGGGTTTCAGGAAACCCAGCCGTGATCACAGCTTGCATCCAAGGAACAATTTAGCTGGTGTCTCCTTTGTTGTTGCATGAGGGGAATTGCGGTATGTTAACAGAAATGTATCCAGGCGCTGTTGCAGAAGTGCTGTGCCTCTAGAAGGTTTTAAGGAATGTTTGAATGTCTGCACGAAACACTCAGCCAAGCCATTGGTGGCAGGATGGTATGGAGCTGAGCAGATGTGTTTGACTCCATTGGACTTCACGAATGTACTAAACTCTTCAGAACAGAACTGAGGTCCGTTGTCGCTCACAAGGATGTGTAGAATGCCATATCGACTAAAAAGGCTCCTGAGCACTTGAATGGTCTTACCAGTGAGGTGTTGTCCATAATATGCACCTCAGGCCACTTGGAATGTGCATCTATCACAACCAGGTACATATTTCCTTCAAATTTACACGCAAAGTCCATAAGTATCTTTTCCCAGGGACTAGAGGGCCTCATCCAAGGGTGTAAAGGTACTAGCCCAGGCTCTACTCTGACAAGAGTTGCAGGATTTAGCTTGGAGCTCAATTTGAGAGTTGATGCCAGGCAACCATAATGTGAATCAAGCTTTTCATTCACACTATACCTGGATGTGCTATATGGAGCTCTTTCAGAACCCAGGGACGCAGTTTTGGTGGAACAATCACTCTCACACCCAACATGAGGCATCCCAGTTGTATTGTGAGATCATGCCGGCACAGTAAGTAGGGTGCCAGTTCTTCATCTGCATTCTTTGCAGCTGGGAAATGCCCAGTGGTGACCATTTCCACAACACGAGATAAAATGGGGTCAGACATGGTGTGCCGTCTGATCTCGGTGTTACTAACTGGTAGGGTGTCCAACTGATATGTGTAAAATACATCTAATGCGCTTAGTTTCTTTGTGAGCATGAGGGAGCGGTAAGTGTGAAAGACCGTCAGCATTTGCATGCAATGCACCTTTCCGATATTGAATCATGTGCAGACAGGAGGAGTGCCCAACGCTGCATTAGGGCGGAAACCATTGATGGCGTACTTTTCGATGGGCTCAAGATTGAGGTTAATGGGAGATGGTCCGTGAGCAGCGTGAACCTGTTACCGTACAGGTACTGGTGGAACTTGTGTACTCCAAAGAATACCGCTAGCACCTCCCTCTCGATCTGAGCATAATTTTGTTCCGCTTTACTAAGAGTTCATGATGCATAGGCTATCGGTTTATCTTTGCCATCAGGCATGACATGAGAACACAGCTCTGACCCCATAAGGTGAAGCGTTGCACACGAGTCAAAGGGGCAGTTCTGGATGATAATGGGTCAATACCTCTTGCGATACTAGGATTAATTTAGTGTCCTGGAACGCAGACTCACAGGCTGATGTCCACTGCCATTGCTTCTCCTTATTTAGCAGTTCATTCAGTGGTTTCAAGATAGTGGACAGGTCAGGAATGAAACGTCCATAGTAGTTTAACATTCCCAGAAAAGAACATAATTGACTAACCTGTTGTGGTGCTGGGGCCTCCACAATGGCACAGACTTTTCTGGTGATTTGTGAAGTCCTGCTGCATCAATTATGTGACCCAAGTACTCCACAGACTCCTGGAAGAACAAGCACTTCTCTTGTTTGAGATGCAGGCCATACTCTAGCCTACCCAGAACTGTATCCAGAGTTTTGAGATGGGTCTGCTCATCAGGGCCACTCACAAGGATATCATCCAGGTAACAGTGAGTATATGGCAGTCCGAGAAGCACTTGGTCCATAGTCTTCTGATATAAAGCGGGTGATGATGCTACACCAAAGGGTAAGTGATTACAACAGAATAGCCCTTTTTGCATTGATAGTCTGCAGCTTCCTAGACTTCTCTTCCACCTCCATCTGTAGATAGGCATTTGACAAGTCTAACTTACTAAAGTATTGACCACCTGCTAGAGAGGCAAAAAGGTCCTCAATGCGTGGAATTGGGTACTTATGCACACAGAGAGCTGGGCTGAGTGTGACCTTGAAATCCCCACAAAGTCTAAGTGCCATCCTTTTTGCTTACAGGCACCACGGGTGTGGCCCAGTCACTGTGCTCCACTGGTGAGATCACCCAAGCAGTCAGGCGTTTCAGTTTGGCCTCCACTCGAGGTTGAAGAGCATAAGGGATCATTCCATGGTGGACAGAATTTGGGTGCAGTGTTAGGTCTGAGAGTCAGTCTGGCTGTAATTCCTTTCATTGTGCCTAGCTTTTTAGAGAAAACAGCTGAGTGTCTCCTTAACACAGACTCCGTTTTCTTTTTTTCTTTGCTCAATGGCATGCACCATCTTTAAGTCTTTCCAGTTTAGTTTAATAACTCTCAGCCATGGCTTAAGCTGAAGTAAATGAACGGTAAGTCTTTTATTATAATAAAGTTTGGAAACGTTGTTCTCATAAGCTTTTTATTTCACAGGTTAACGAAAACTCATAGAAAGACATTAAAAAAGGAATACCGGTCCCAGTCATGATAGGAAATATGAAAGTGGAGCACAGAAAAGAAAGAAAGTCGAAAAAAGAAACAAATGGGTGAAGTGCAGAAAAGGTGGTTTATTAAATAAAATTAAAAAAAGATAAAATGAAAAGGCAAAGTGAACTTCGCTGCTGGCCCGGTCTGTACCTGATTCAAAGTCTGATGAAGAGGACATTGAAGTCCGAACAGAGAAAATGTGACCTTCATCGCTTGCAGCAGTGGAAGAAACAATTAAAATGAATGAAGATAATATTGATGACGATCCCGGGACGTGGATAATAAATATCAGCGACAAGTTAAGAGTCTTCTTAGTTCAGAAAAAGCCTCAAACTCAAATAAGTGACTTCAACTTACTTCTTGATAAAGAAGGAAGGAAATTCCATACATCTTTTTACAACAACATTTAACCAACAAGTGAAAAAGTGTGTGAAAATGGTTCTTATATTCAGTTAAAAATAACAAAATACAGTAATCCCTCCTTGATCGCGGGGGTTGCGTTCCAGAACCCCGCGATAGATGAAAATCCGTGAAGTAGAAACCATATGTTTGTGTAGTTATTTTTATATATTTTAAGCCCTTATAAACTCTCCCACACTGTTAACATTATTAGAGCCCTCTAGACATGAAATAACACCCTTTAGTCAAAAGCTTAAACTGTGCTCCATGACAAGACAGAGATCTTCTTTCTCACAATTAAAAGAATGCAAATATATCTCTCTTCAAAAGAGTGCCCACATCAGGAGCAGAGCATTTCAGAGTGAGAGAGAGAGAGCTCGCAAAGAAAAGCAAACAATCAAAAAATCAATACGTGTGCTTTTTAAAATTCTGAAGCACTGCAATAAAGCGGCATTTTTTAGAGGAGCGTCAGTATCTTCTAAGCAAACAGCCTCTGTGCAAACAGCCCCTCTGCTCACATCTCCTCCGTTAGGCGCAGAGAACGTCAGAGAAAGAGAGAGAGAGATTAAAGCAACAATCAAAAAATCAATACGTGTGCTTTTGTGCTTTTAAATATGCTGAAAGCACCCCGATAAAGCGGCATTTCTTAGAGGAACGTCCGTATCCACTAGGCAAACAGCCCCTCTGCTCACACCCCCTCCGTCAGGCGCAGAGAATGTCAGAGAGGGTGAGATAGAGGCAGATACAAGCAAACAATCAAGCACCACGGGATGCATATCTTATATCATTGAGGATTTTTAGTTAATATGTAATACATGCTCTGATTGGGTAGCTTCTAAGCCATCCGCCAATAGTGTCCCTTGTATGAAATCAACTGGGCAAACAAACTGAGAAAGCATGTACCATAAATTAAAAGACCCATTGCCCGCAGAAAGCCGTGAACCAGCGAAAAATCCGTGATATATATTTAGATGTGCTTACATTTAAAATCCGCGATAGAATGAAGCCGCGAAAGTTGAAGCGCGATATAGCAAGGGATTACTGTATATTGTTTTTACTGTTTTTTGTTTCCCAATAATTGATCAAGATGAACCTTGTAGTGATGGATTTGTGATTGGAGACATTTAAGCACACGAATAAAGGAGCAGGAAGCATCTTTGTCCCGTTATCAATCTCAATTTGTTGAACTTGTAAATTTTTGAACTTTCACATTTAACAGTTTGCAGTTACGTCAAATAAATGCCGGCGCGGTGTTTACGACGAATCGTGTCTTGTGTTCAATATTTAGGAAAACATAATGACGCCTTTCGTGGTTCCAGCAACAAATTATTTACATAAAATAACTGCAAACTCCACTCGTGTCGTTACAATAGGATGGCGCCTATACAGCACAACTCACAAGTGAAATGCAACTTAGAGGAAAAATGGGATGGTCGGGTGATCTAGTAGCCTCTCAACTTAAAATCAGCAAATGTATGTGCTGGACTGACGCAACATTGGAAGACACCGGAGAGCCTGAGCTGCGTGGCGCCTCCGCCCAATCCAAAGCAGTCTGGGATTTGCGGATTACGAGTGGGGTGTATAGGACGGGGAGGAGACCACCAGAATGAAGAGGCAAAGGAGCGCGAGGGGAAAGTGTGGAGTGGAAAGAAGAAAGGAGGGGAGCACTGAGAGAGTGGAAGGAACCAACAGAGTCCAGCTGCAGTCAGGACAGTTTTAGGCGTCGGACAGATTCAGTGACCTGAGACATTCTGAGGCCCGTAACATGACGCCCCTTTCAGCGAAAAGGGTCTGGCTGCAGATTGAAGACTCGGCTTTTCACAGACCGTAGATAGAGAAGGAGAAAGAAGAGCTGCGGTACAGTTTTTTCCAATTCGAAAAAAGAAAAGGAGCTGAAAACGTTTTCCGCCACGGAACAATGACACAACAGAACCAGGTATGGACTCACAGAATAAACAGCTCAGTAAATTTAAAGAAACTTTAGATTCAGTAAACAAAACTAATGAGATGGACGATTATATGCTGTATAGCGAGCCCAAGTGTTCTCTGTTTATCGTCATTACTGACATATCCTATTTTTAAGCATATCGTTTTAATTATTTTTACCTTTTGTATTATTTCTTTTTAATATTTGCCTTATTATTTAATCTATATTAAATTATTTACATATTTTTTTGTCTTGATTTCCATAGTCGCATTTCTCCATAAAGGCAGAGAATATAAAATCAACTTTGATTCCATTGATTAAATATCCAAATGAGTCCAAGTGCCCTCTTTGTAAAAAGCAAAGAGACTACAGCATCCTGTTGACTTCCTTCAGAGTCATGAAGACCACATTGTCAAGTATGCAGGCAGTTTATGTATGCCAGGAGTGTGTGCTTGTGTGTGTTTTATTAAAAAAATATCACTAGGAGACTTTACTGCAAACGATAACGACATTTAGATTTGTGAACTAGAACCTTTAAAATAAAGTTTAAAAAGCTTAGCTAATTCTTCATTTTCCGTTGTTTAGCAGGTTTTACTATCTACAGATGAAACAAAGGGTGTGTCCCCAGTGGCCATTTCTGTTGCTGTTTTTGTTTAAAAGTCATTGTCAACAGTTTACTGTCAGTAAGCGGTCAGTATTTAATATTTGTCTTTGATTATTTTTTTACCCCTTGTATTGGGGCCTTCCAAGTCAGATGAATAGCCATGACTGTGGAATTGTCATGTTGATGGTGTGACCATTTCATATTGTAACTATCTTTGTGTGTCTGTCTGTATTTAATGTTGTGTCCAGGTTTCCAAAGAACCATTTTGTGGTTTCTCTGTATTTCATCCTCGAGACCCCCTTCACTTTTAACGAGGAATTTCTCAACTTTAGTCCTCTCTACTTTCATTGTAGTATTTGTAGAGTGAGGATTATATCTGGTTGATTGTTCCCATTTTAGCCACCTTCTACAATTTGTGTTGGATATTTGTGTTATGTTTATTTTATTTTATTTGTATTTTTTTTAATTTTAGCATACTGTCCTTCGTAGTTTTGAAGTTCTAGAAATCCAGATATTTTAAATGTATGTTTATAATGGTTTGCATAAATATTTTTGTAACATTAAACTCCTTTTACCAACGTGACTCTGCTCAGTCCTCTTTAGAATGACATGCCGGCTTTGAGGAAGAGCTGGTGTAGAATGTCACTTGAGAACTCCAGCACCAAGGGGTAAATGACATTTGAATTTCCTAAGCCCCTTATCAAGTGGGGTCATTTTTGCTAAATCACTTGTAATTCGACCTCTCCAAATTAGAATCATTGCTGTTATTGAACTTTCTGGAGTATAAACACGTTTGGTCTCTTTGTAAAGGTAACATTCTCTAGTTTCACCCTTAGTAGTCAGAATCACTGTAGGTGTGACTGATCAAAAGTTATGCACATTAGAACTCACAAAAAAAAACGAATGTTTTTGTTCTCGCCTAAGTTTTTTATGACAATTAAGGAAAATAAAGCTGCAGTAGGTAGATGGGGACAGAAACACACTATGTACCAACAGAATAACTTGTTGACTACTCACATTTCAAATTTGAAAAGAATACCTGTAAAAATGACATTTTTTACACCAGTTTTTATGTGGGTATGTCCAGGTGCTTTTTAGAGGGACCTCTGGTTTATCCATTATCCACATTTTGGAACGTATAGAAAAAGTGTAATAACTTTTGAATGCTTCAACCCACAGATATCAATGAGGGCTCTACTGAAAGCTTACACCTAAAGGAATCTATATCTACACACAGTGTCACTCTATTAGTTATGGAAATTCATGTTCCATAATAAAAACAATAAAAAATACATATTTATATGTAAAAATAGTCAATACAAGTCTTATGGGCCAAAAATATATTTATATTTTTTATTTTTTACTTTTTTTTAATAAAACGCACACAAACTATATACATTTCTTTTACAAACTGTTACAACACAGCTCAGCATTTTTCCATGTGCCACTTGATGGCAGCAATCACTAGCAAGCAGAAAGCACAAGGGCGTGGCACGTCGCTCTCTGCCATTAGACGTCTCCTGGGCCGATTGATTACTTTCACGCCACGTACATGCATCTATTATTTAATCGAGAGTGTATTTACATTTATCGGTACTTTTATTCATATTTAAAATGCGAAAAAACTTGGCGAAATCACAATAAACAACCACGCACCAACTCTGCAGACTGGCACAAATGCCAGCTTCGCACAAGCTCCGATCATTTTGTTTACAAGTTAGTATGGCAAGTTACATATCAAAATGCTCGGCTGCTCATTGGCTGTAAGTTTTGAGTGTCAGTCACAGTGTCCAATCAAACTGGTAGATTCTACCAGGGTTTTGAGCTTTACGTCATCCTTCAAGCTGTCTGTGACACTCGTTGGCTATACGAGGTGCCAGTCAACCACAGACCCGTCGTAATTGGCCAACTTAGGTGTCGATCAGAAGTTAACACTTCCGTGTATCATGCAGTAGCATGGTTATCGCCGACAGAAACAAATTACGTCTGATATGATCAATAGAAATGAAAAAAAATTACGTAGGTGGTCTCAAGTTATGAAACGTTTTCTGGAGTTTTTGTCCCTTTGAGGATATATTGTGTGTTTTGGACCTAATCGTTTTACTGGATTATATTCGCTGGAGCGGACACAATGGGATCAATACTGCTCGGAAATATTGATGTTTGACTTAGGGGTCTTCAAAGGTAGGAAAAGTCAACTCTTAAAAGTATGTACTTGTCTGTTAAAAAGGCTTTAGTGTCAGTGCTGTGGTTGTTGTGTGTCAAAATGGTTTATATCATCGGTAAGACGAGACTTTGAAGTTTCATTTGATGGGTAGGGTGTCGAGATGCATGGCAGATGGGCATGCACACATTACTGTAACGTTTTTAAAACGCTGTTATGTCCCGGGATCGGTATGTGTGCGCGTTAAGGGGTTTCATTTAATTCTGCGGTAATGTGGCAAATAATTTCTTCTTTCATCTGCTCCCATTAGGGGTTGCCACAGGTGATCATCTTCTTCCATATCTTTCTGTCCTGTACATCTTGTTCTGTTACACCCATCACCTGCATGTCCTCTCTCACCACATCCATAGACCTCCTCTTAGGCCTTCCTCTTTACCTCTTGCCTGGCAGCTCTATCCTTAGCATCCTTCTCCCAATATCCTCAGCATCTCTCCTCTGCACATGTCCAAACCAACACAATCTCGCCTCTCTGACTTTGTCTCTCAACTGTCCAACTTGAGCTGACTCTCTAATGTCCTCATTTCTAATCCTGTCTATCTTCGTTACACCCTATGCAAATCTTAGCATCTTTAACTCTTCCACCTCCAGCTCGGTCTCCTGCGTTCTGGTCAGTGCCACCGTCTCCAGTCCATATAACATAGCTGGTCTCACTACCATCTTGTACAGCTTCCCTTTCACTCTTGCTGATACCTGTTTGTCACAAATCACTTCTGACACTCTTCTCCACCCACTCCACCCTGCCTGCACTCTCTTATGCAGCAAATATACTTTGCCATATTGCAAATCTAAGACAAATAGTCAAAATGTTTATCATTATAAACTTAGTGCTTCTTTTTGAAATCACTGAAGTTAACTGCTCACATCGAGCTGAGCAAGCAAACGCCTTTCTAAATGAAGGCCAAGAACCAAACAAAAAATTAGAAGTTACAGAAATAATGGACAGCCAGGACAGAGTCATTTATTGTGCTTATTCTTTTGGTTCTTTTTTTACATTTCCTTAGGTAAATATTATTTTGTCTGTTTACAGGTTTAGACTTTATTGAGCCATTAATGAGAAGACAGAGTAAAGACTTGCACTACATCTGTAATAAAAAAATGTCTTCCTATTCTGTTCCATAGCACTGCGTTCTGCAGATTTCAGATCTTTACTTTTAGAAGAAACGTCAGCCTCCCTTCTCCAACATCCAGCACAGGGCACTGATGAGCAGGTACAGACACCTCACTTTATAAACTTCAATAAGAAAGATGAATTATATTTTGTTGACGTTGGCTTACAATGCCTATGGTATACTGAATAAAATGTATAAAAAGACTTCATGCTTGTCTCAGATGCCGACTGTAAATCATTAAGCAGTAGGAGTCATAGCCCAAAAGACTAACAGCCTGTGTTACATCATTTGACAAACTAGAGTACCAGTACAACTCTTAAGGGCATACATTTCACACTTTAATGTGCACATCATTAATAATCTAATAACAAATCTTAACGCACGTAAAAAATCTAGGCAGTGCGGCAGAAACACCAATAATTTAATTGAAATTACTACTTCAGATCAACACTGCATTAAGACTATAAAAACGGATTGTAGATTACATAAAAAGTACACACAGAGCGGCGTTAACAAAAATAACTTAATTTTTGTTCCGATTACCGATAACACGCATAAAATTCAGCTCTGCCCTTCAGAAACATTAAATATGGCACTATTAAATGTTAGAGCTTTAACTAACAAGACATTTTTATAAACGATCTTATTAGTGATAGAAACATTGATTTTATTGCTAAATGAAACATGGCTTAATTCCAATGGGGCGGCAGTTTTAATGAATCTGCGCCCGGATTACAGTTTTACTCTGCGACCGCCAGGGGAAAAGGGGGGCGGTTTGGCAAACATTTACTCGAGCCGATTAAAATGTAAAGATGTTAGTTTTGGTAAATTTAAGTCCTTTGAGTATCTCGCCGTTGTTATTCATGGAGATTCTCACGTTCTCGTATTATCCGTGTATAGACCTCCTAAATATAACGCGTCTTTCCTTGAGGAATTCTCTGACTTAATGTCAATTTTAGTTACAAACTATGACGCACTCTTAATAGTCGGCGACTTTAACTTTCATGTCGACAATCAGTGTGACCAAAAGGTAAAGGAATTCATGAACCTCCTGGACTCTTTTGATTTGAGGCAGCTCGTAAATCAGCCTACACATAAAGCAGGTCATACGTTAGACTTAGTGATTACTAAAGGACTTAAAGTTGATATAAAGCAGGTCACTGATATCGGTCTATCAGACCATTTCCTTCTACTATTTAATATAGAAATAAAGATAGAAAACGCTCATGAGAAGCATTTTGTTAAAAAACGCTTCTTTGACTCATCAGCAGCTTTAAAGCTTACAACTATTCTAAGCAATCAGTCCGTTTATAATGCCAGCTATAATAGCGAGGATAATGTAAATAGTAAAGTGGAAAACTTTAATTCTAAAGTAAGAACTGCTGTTGACATAGTTGCACCTGAAAAGACAGTTAAAAAATCCTCTAGTACTGTTATTCCATGGAAGACCCAAAGAGTGTCTGATTTAAAAAGAACATGTCGTAGAGCTGAGCGTAAATGGAGGAAAACTAAACTAACTATCCACTATGAAATATTAAAAGTTAAAATAACAGAATACAATAACACTGTCCGTCTTGAGAGGCGCTGCTATTTCTCTAATATTATAAATAACAATGCTAGTAATCCCAGAGTCTTATTTTCAACAATTGACCGTCTGTTAAACCCAGGTAACACAAAGGAATGCCCCAGAATACTTCCAGTGAAACCTGTGAGAACATTGCTGTATTTTTCACTCAAAAAATTAATGATATTAGAGATAACATAGTATATCTCCCCAACACTGCAGAACCTCCAAAGCCCCGGTACTCCGTTATAAACAAATTAAATGCTTTCACCAGGATAGATTTACCTGAATTACATAGTATAATCTCTCAACTGAAACCTCCACCTGCGTCCTTGACCCAATACCAACCAGGTTTTTCAAAGAAATATCAGGCGTTCTAATTGACAATATTCTGGACATAGTAAATTCATCATTAGATACGGGGGTCTTTCCAGACTGTCTTAAGACTGCTGTAGTTAAACCCCTTCTTAAGAAACATAATCTTGACCCCTCTGCCTTTGAAAATTTTAGACCCATTTCTAACCTGCCCTTCTTAAGTAAAATTCTAGAGAAGGCAGTCATTATGCAGTTAAATGACCACCTCAATAAACATGCTATTCTTGATACTTTTCAGTCAGGCTTCAGAACAAATCACAGCACAGAAACTGCACTTGTTAAAGTAGTAAATGACTTGGGTAAATGCAGACAGAGGCCATTTATCTGTTCTCATCCTCTTAGATCTGAGTGCTGCATTTGACACCATTGATCACAATATTCTTAGAAATCGCCTTAGTCAATGGGTGGGCCTCTCTGGCAGTGTCTTAAATTGGTTTGAATCCTACCTGGCAGGGAGAAAATTCTTTGTGAGTTGTGGTAATCAAATCTCAAAGACACATGATATCCGATATGGTGTTCCACAAGGCTCTATCCTGGGTCCGCTGTTATTCTCAATCTACATGCTTCCGTTAGGTCAGATTATCTCAGGTTACAACGTGAGCTACCACAGCTATGCTGATGACACACAGCTGTACTTATCTATAGCACCTGATGACTCCGACTCTTTCGATACACTAACACAATGTCTTACTGGTATTTCTGAATGGATGAATAGTAATTTTCTCAAACTAAATAAAGAGAAAACTGAAATTTTGGTAATTGGCAATAATGGATTCAGCGAGGTTATCAGAAATAAACTTAATGCACTAGGATTAAAAGTTAAGACGGAAGTAAAAAATTTAGGGGTAACCGTTGACTGTAATCTGAATTTTAAATCGCATATTCATCAGACCACTAGGACAGCATTTTTCACTTAAGAAACATAGCTAAAGTTAGACCTCTTATATCATTGAAAGATGCTGAGAAATTAATTCACGCTTTTGTTTTCAGTAGACTAGATTACTGTAACGCACTCCTCTCAGGACTACCCAAAAAGACATAAATCATTTGCAACGAGTGCAGAATGCAGCTGCTAGAATCCTAACTGGGAAAAGAAAATCCGAACACATTTCTCCAGTTTTGATGTCACTACACTGGTTGCCTGTGTCATTCAGGATTGACTTTAAAATACTGCTTATGGTTTATAAAGCCTTAAATAATCTCGCTCCATCTTATATATCGGAATGCCTGACACCTTATATTCCAAATCGTAACCTTAGATCTTCAAATGAGTGTCTCCTTATAATTCCAAAAGCTAAACTTAAAAGAAGTGGTGAGGCGGCCTTCTGCTGTTATGCACCTAAAATCTGGAATAGCCTGCCAATAGGAATTCGCCAGGCAAATACAGTAGAGCACTTTAAAACACTGCTGAAAACACATTACTTTAACATGGCCTTTTATAACTTCACTTTAACTTAATACTGATACTCTGTATGTTCAATTCTTCATAATAACTATTCATGGTGGCTCTAAAATCCGTACTGACCCCTACTTTTATCTTCTGTTTCTTTTCCGGTTTTTTGTGGTGGCGGCTGCGCCACCACCACCTACTCAAAGCATCATGATGCACCAACATTGATGGACTGAAAGCCAGAAGTCTACGTGACCATCATCATCAGGTCCTTCCATGAAAATATAGGATGATTTATGTTAGGTAGAATGCCCAGAGGGGACTGGGCGGTCTCTTGGTCTGGAACCCTACAGATTTTATTTTTTCTCCAGCCTTTGGAGTTTTTTGTTTTTCTGTCCACCCTGGCCATCTGACCTTACTCTTATTCTATGTTAATTAATGTTGACTTATGTTTATCTTTTATTGTGTCTTCTATTTCTCTATTCATTTTGTAAAGCACTTTGAGCTACATTTTTTTGTATGAATATGTGCTATATAAATAAATGTTGATTGATTGATTGATTGATTTAACGTCTAATAACAAGTAGTTCTCGTATATGTGAGTGCGCCATGATAGCTCCGTTTCAGGTTATTAATATTAATCACTGATAACACTGAAGGAAAATACGCTGCACCTTATTTGCTCTCGGACGCTAATTTCGATTTGTTTCAACTTTACAGATTTGTATTTAAACGTAAGACATTTCTCTTTCAGTAAACGAACCCCGTCCTGAGCCTCACGGAGTGGCCGCATTGGGAACTTGGAGTAACAGTGCCATCTACTGGTCATCTTGACTAACAGCAGTTTAGGTTTAAAGAACTGAAAATGTGGTGGTTGTAATTCATCTGCCTGGGTAATCTGCAATGGATCAGTGTTGCCATTTTGATCGTTTATGTTTGTATGCGCAGCTCATTTGTGTTTATGAACTTAATGTAGTTCTTTCCTTCTTTATTTTTTCTGTTTAGATACCCCCTCCAACACCTCCCACACTCCCTTACACACACACACATTTATCAATTATAAGAGTCCGTTTTGGTGTTCAAACTACTCTCTGGTGTGGCTGCTGCTCTTTCTTTCTGAAGAGTTGGGTCAGCTGGGGTTCGATCAGCCCAGTAACGTCTAGCGGTCCCTCACAACGGGAGTGTATGAATATACCGAGGCATGTTTAGCATACAGCTGATGACATGTTCATCTAATATACATAAGGCCATATATGGACATCCTGTATTAAGTTACACAGAGAGATACCTGATACTTCAGGTCCGGAGTGACCTTGAGGGGCTGCATACTTGAATGAACTCATCCTACTTACAGCCCATACATCTCCTAACCCGCTGAATCCGAACACAGGGTCACGGGGGTCTGCTGGAGCCAATCCCAGCCAACACAGGGCACAAGGCAGGAACCAATCCTGGACAGGGTGCCAACCCACCGCAGGACACACATAAACACACCCACACACCAAGCACACACGAGGGCCAATTCAGAATCGCCAATCCACCTAACCTGCATGTCTTTGGATTGTGGGAGGAAACCGGACTACCCGGAAGAAACTCACACAGACACGGGGCCTACTTACAGCAGTCAGACAAAAAGAAAAAAAAGGTTTTCTACTCCAGCCGCCACTACCCGCTGTGAAAACTTTATTTCTATTCTTGAATGCTTCCCCTCTTTGAAGGCAACTCAGCTTACACCCTATTCGTTTTTAGTGACCCAACATTATTTTTGTTTAAATGCTTTCACTTCTTTTTTGTAAAAATATATGTATAAAAAAAAGTTAAAAAAAGGGGGTCACAGACAGGAATTGACCTTTGCACCCTAAAGTATCAGGTCCATCTCCCATACCAATGAGCCACCAAAGCCAAACTGACCAATCAGATTGCTCAGATGGACCACACACTCGCAGACAGACAGACAGACAGACACACAGTAGCTTTTTATGATCTTAGCTATCAGCTAAAGAAGCGACCTTGATGGATATAATTATCTATTCTCGTCTGGTAAACGTCTTCTGCTCCTGTGACACAATCTGACATTCCTCAGGTACCACACTCTGTGGTTTGCTGCCTTCCTCTTCATGTAGGGGTATCTCTGGGCACAAGACACTCTCCTTCACGTCAGGCCCTGGTACCACAGCCTGTTTGTGGTCTTCTGCTTCATGCAGGGGGTGTCTGGACATCACACACTGTTATGTGTTTCACAACTGGTTGTGGTCTTATTGGAGACCATGAAGATGTTGATGGTGTACCATCCTCTGGATTACTGAGGAGCACAGCAGCCCACTCACCTTTCTGCAGTAAGACACTGTCCTTCACGCCATAGGGGCAGCCACTCCAAGTGATCATCCTTGTGAAGTTCACCGCCCCTCTTCATAAAGTGGTGACATCAGAGGCCTGAGGTTCCCACTGTCACACAGGAGCTCAGCATGTCTCCCAGCTTCTTACCTTAGGGACGTGATGTCGTCCTCTGCTCTGTGTGACCTGTGAAGTGTCATTTCTAGCTTTCCTTTCTTTGACTACTGGACCCCAGTTACCTCAGACTGCTTCATTTTAATGGAGTCACTGTTCTGTAACATAATGTCAGTCCTTTCCATCTCTTCACTGGTGTGTCTGAGGCAGGCAGGTCATTCTTTCAAACCTGCGCTCTGCCTCATCGTCACTGCAGTATCTTCATCAGCTCTTCATCCTCAGTCCACAAGTGAGCTGAGATCTCACAAAGCTGCCGCACAGCCTGTCCATTAAGTGCCAGGACCAAGTGGATTGCCGACTCTCCCAGGACCGTTGCTTTAGTTGTGTCACCACCTCAAACGTCACCTGATTAGCCTCCCATGCTGAACTACCGTCGTGCTGTGGAAGCTCAGTCTGCACCTCAACACTAAGAGAGAGGACATCAAAACCTTCATTAGAAATTGGACAATTTATCTGTAATGGTGACAGAATGACATAAACAAATATGTGAAGGTTCACAGTAAAAGATACTTCAGGATATTTAAAAAATAAATTCAGACATAACAGAAATGAGGGTGAGAACTGGGAGACATTTTTATGTTTACAAGAAAAACTTAAAGAACTTAAAGTTACCCTGAGAGCCACAATTGGTCTTTACAGCTCCTCACTTGAGTATGCGTGTGGCACAGTAAATGTGACGAGTTGATGTCCACCTCATTTATCAGACGAGTGCCCTGCGATTCTAAACTAAGCAGCTGCAGGTTCAATTCATGCAGTTCATGGTTGGCAGGGGCAGCAGGTAGGCACATCACTAGCTTAACGTTAAGATTGGCACTGCTACATTTGTCCAGATGATGAGGTGACAGGTGATAACAGCAGACGGTGATGGACTCGGACATGGACACACACACACACACACACACAGACATACAGAGCACTCCCACCTTCTCTACTCCCAGCTCCCCCTCGATCTGCTCAGGTGGTCCTTTAACGCTCAGGAAGATGTGTAGAAGCTGTGGTGCCCCCTAGTGGCCTGACGTAGACCTTCCTTCCTTAGTGAAGCACACAAATGCTCAATAAAATACGCTTGTCCCCATTTTGTGAGTATTTTGTACATTTTACTAATCCGTGAGAGGAAATTGTCTATTGGTGTGACCTTTGGAGTAACGTGGCCTGTCTCAGCTCCCAGTGGACTTGGCTTACATGTTTCTAAACAGACACCACCCAGAATGCACCAAGGCCAAGAATAATGAAGAAAAAGAGCTGCTTTGCTGTGTCATGTCTGCTACTTGGACCTTAATGGAGGAAACTCTTCAGTGTTTATCCACCTTGCATTCACAGTAATCTATTATATAGCGCCTGTATTATCGAGCTGTGCCTTTCATGTCTGTCTCTTCTTAACACGTATGTCATAACTGTCATTATTACTACTTGTGTGACATGTGCACTGAGACTTTTCAGGTCAGTCGGACTCACTGATCAGAGTGCTGGAGATTGGAGATCAGCACTGGCCAGAAGAAGGTCAACATAAGGGGACTACAAACATACAGAGAGATAAGAAAGACACGAGATAAAGTAAGAAAATATGAAATATGGAGCAGGATAGATAGATGGATGAAGAGATGGCAAAGGTGCTATATAACAGATATTAAAGGTGCTATATAAAAGTGAGAGGGGACAATGTGTAACCCTGTTAACTAGTGCCTCACCCATATAGCGCCTTTCACGTCTTTCTCTGGGTGACATGTTGTATGTTGATTGACATATGCAAATGCAAATTTCACTGGACATGTGACAGTAAAGGGCCAATCCAGCTGTCGTGTAAGATTTATAGTCAAACAAAACTATTTGCTCTGGAATGTTAAAGGACAAAGGACCGTGTCTAGAGAGACACTGGGCATCGTGCACAGGTTTTAATGGTTTGTCTGTCTGTTTGTTAAATGTCTTGGCTATCAGCTGGTGTTTTATTACAAGTCCTCCAGTCCATCACACCACTTGGTCACACATTTGATGTTCCTGTGGTCCACAGAGTGAGGAAAAACTTACTAAAATTTGTATGAAATCAGTCCTCAAATTTCCGTCGGTGTGCCCAGCACAGATTCCAAAGTGCAACACGCTCAGGAAAGATCATCCATGATGAACAGCCCCTCAGAGGTGACCCCATGATGAACAGCCCCACAGAGGTGACCCCACAAGCCAATGATGAAACCTTAGGTCAGGTTTAAGACGCTGAGTTTGACATCACTTCACATCACTAAATGAAAACAGCGATAACTCAAGAGTGCAGGTGCAGGAGAAGGAGCGTCTCCGCATGACATGCACATTACCGACCGGCATATAGTTAGCACTATAAATGGGCTGATTGCTTAGAATGTTTGTAAGTTTTAAGGCTGCTGATGAATCAAAGAAGCGTTTTTTAACAATATGCTTCTCATGAATGTTTTCTATCATTATTACTATATTAAATAGTAAAAGAAAATGGCCTGATAGACCGATATCAATGACCTGCTTTAAATCAACTTTTAACAGGTTTAATGAAAATTAAACACCCACAGGAAAGACTGTTCTTTGTGTGAGAGACAGAGCAGGACTATCATCCAGCACTGGAAGTGACCGACCCTAAAATGAAGCCCCCCCCCACGACGTTTGAATGGTTTAAATACCCTACACGTGTCCCGTCTGATGGTGCACGCGCCTCACTTTACATCTTGGACTGTCGGGCGCGCGTGCCCGCTCACATCCTTTCGAGCCGCCTGCCCTTTGCGCGTTCGCGTATCCTCCGCGCTGCCGCTGCCCGCTCAGTTCGCTTTTCACAAGCAGCACAATGGCCTCCACTTTCAGCGTCCCGTATCTCTGTTATCTCTGCAAGCACACAGGCGATGAAGACGTTGGCCGTAGGTGCTTCCAGCCTCTTGTGCAGATGCAGCTTTAGGATAGTTTATAAACACGTTGAAAATACCCAGCTTTCAGTAAGTAGCGCCATAGCAGACGAAACCGATTTTGTTGCGGTGAAATGCTATTATTAAAAGACGTCTAGTTTTAATTAAGCAACATGTGTACGCTATTATTTGGTTCAGTTTTTATTGTAATAATGTATTAATAGTGGATGTCCTCCACTCGGTTCTGTCAACTAGACCCGTCCCCCTTGCGCCTATAGGTTGCAGACTCGGCCTTCCGCGCCCCTGGCCGTCCACAGTCCGTAGAAAGAGAAAGAGAAGGAGAAGAGCTGCTGTACAGTTTTTACAATTTGAAAAAGAAAAGGAGCTGAAAACGTTTTCCGACACGGAACAATGTTACAGCAGAACCAGATATGGACTCACAGAATAAAAAGTTCAGTATATTTAAAGAAACTTTAGATCCATTAAACAAAACTAATGAGATGTACGATTATATACTGTATAGCGAATCCAAGTGTTCTCTGTTTATCCTCATTACTGACATATCCTATTTTTAAGAATATCATTTTAATTATTTTTTACCTCTTGTATTATTTCTTTTTAATATTTGCTATATTATTTCATCTATATTAACTTTTAACATATTTATGAGATGTTATGTAGAGAAACTGTAATGTTAGTATACAATAAGAAAGATATTTATGTTTATCGACGTCAATAACGTTTGTTAAATATCTTATTTAACTTGATTGTTTTGTAGTTTAGTTAGCTATTTATAAAAGCACGATAGCGCTTTCTGCCAAATTAGTATTACATATTATTTTTGTCTTGATATCCACAGTCACATTTCTCCATAAAGGCAGAGAGTATAAAAACAACTTTGATTACATTGATTAAATATCAAAACGAGTCAAAGTGCCCTTTTTGTAAAAACAAAGAGACCACAGCATCCTGAGTCATGAAGGCCACATTGTGTAACAATACTAACGTTTAGATTTCTGAACTGGAACTTTTTAAAATATAGTTTAAGAAGCGGAGCTAATCCTGCATTTTCCACTATTTACAGATGTAACACAGGGTGTGTCACCAGAGGCCATTTCCATTGTTGTTTTTGTTTAAAAGTCATTGTCACTTTAGAGGGGTCCTTTCATTGGATTGGCTGGCCCAGCGCTGTCTCAGCCATGAAATGGCCAAATGGGGGAGGCAGCTTGATGGACGAGGTCTCCAGGACTCTAAAACTATCCAAATCTTATTATGTGATAACATCTACTGTTAAATTCTGCTCCGTACTTCTAAATTTTGTATTTTTATGCTGTATTGAGGATTTGTTCTGTTCTGTGTATTGTATTGTATTGAGCCCCTTCTTTTGACACTCACTGCACACCCAGCCCACTTTGAAAGGGGTCTCTCTTTGATCTGCTTTTCCAAAGGTTTCTTTCATTTTTCCCTACAAGGCTTTTTTGGGAGTTTTTCTTTTTCTTCTTAGAGAGTCAAGACTGGGGGGCTGTCATGAGGCAGGGCCTGTTAAAGCCCATTGCGGCACTTCCTGTGTGATTTTGGGCTATACAAAAATAAATTGTATTGTAAACAGTTTACTGTACGTCAGTATTTAATATTTGTCTTTGATTATTTTTTTACCCCTTGTATTAGGGCCTTCCAAGTCAGATGATTAGCCATGACTGTGGACTTCCCATGTTGATGATGTGACCATTTCATATTGTAACTATCTTTTTTTGTATGTCTGTATTTAATGTTGTGTCCGGGTTTCCAAAGAACCATTTTGTGGTTTCTCTGTATTTCATCCTCGAGGCCCCCTTCACTTTTAATGAGGTGTGTCTCAACTTTAGTCCTCTCTTCTTTCATTGTAGTATTTGTAGAGGAAAGATTATATCTGGTTGTTGGTTCCCATCTTTGTCACCTTCTACAAGTTGTGTTGGGTATTTGTGTTATGTTTATTTTATTATATTTTATTTATTTATTTTTTTTTAATTTCAGCATACTGTCTATAGTGGTTTTGATGTTCCAGCAACGCCTACCTTTCAAAATCCAGATATTTGAAATGTATGTTTATAATGGTTTGTATAAATATTTTTGTAACATTAAACTCCTTTTAACAATGTGACTCTGCTCAGTCCTCTTTAGAATGACATGCCGGCTTTGAGGAAGTGCTGGTGTAGAATGTCACTTGAGAACTCCAGCCCAAGGGGTAAATGACATTTAATATTCCTTTAATAACTTTCATTTAGTTCTCGTAATGTGGCAAATATACTTAGCCATATTGTAAATCAACGACTAATAGTTAAAATGCTTACCATTCTAAACTAAGTGCTTCTTTTTTAAATCACTGAAGTAACTGCTGACATCGGACTGAGTGAGCAAACGCCTTTCTAAATGAAGGCCAAGAACCAAAGAAAAAATGAGAAGGTACAGAAATAATGGACAGCCAGGACAGAGTCATTTATTGTGCTTATTGTTTTGGTTCTTTTTTAAGATTTCCTTAGGTAAATATTATTTTCTGTTTTCAGGTTTAGACTTTATTGAGCCATTAATGAGAAGACAGAGTAAAGACTTGCACTACTTCTGAAATGAAAAAAAAAAAGTCTTGCTATTCTGTTCCATAGCACTGCATTCTGCAGATTTCAGATCTTTACTTTTAGAAGAAACGTCAGCCTCCCTTCTCCAACATCCAGCACAGGGCACTGATAAGCAGGTTCAGACACATCACTTTATAAACTTCAATAAGAAAGATGAATTACATTTTGTTGATGTTGGCTTACAATGCCTATGCTATAGTGAATAAAATGTATAAAAAGACTTGCTTGTCTCAGATGTCGACTGTTAATCGTTAACCAGTAGGAGTCAAAGCCCAAAAGACTAACAGCCTGTTTGACGTCTTCTGACAAACTGGAGTACTCGTACAACTCTTAAAGGCCTTAAAACATTTGAAATGCATTGTGTGCTGTGTTAATAATAGTGTACGGTAAGAAACATTGAAGACTTGTAGAATCTGTGATCAAAAGCAGTAATGTTAATATGTTAATATTGTACAGAGTGACACAGAAAAACAGGAACTTTTGAAAAACCCAATAAAAATAGAAGAAATCCAACAAAAAAATTAATTGACAGCAATTGAACCACTACAACTTGCCTTTAAGAGACAGTAATTCAAATTATCAATGTCTGAAAATTACGTCCTGTAGATGGCGTCCTCCTGTACGTATGCATTCTTCCAATCTGCTGTTGAGGTTCTCCATTGATCGCTGCAACATCTCAGCTGAGATACCACGAATTTCGTCTTGAATTCTTTGTTTCAATTCATTCAGTGTCCTAGGCTGAGTCGCGTAGACCCGACTCTTAAGGTAGCCCCACAAGAAAAAAATCACAAACGGAGAAATCTGGCGATCTTGAGGGCCAGGGAATGTCACCGAATCTTGAGATAACATGGTTACCGAACAATTCTCGCACAGCTGCCATTGATTGCCTTGCAGTGTGCGATGTCGCACCATCCTGTTGAAACCAGGTTTCGTGAAGTTGTGGAAAATTTTTCAATGCAGGTGCAACAAAAGATTGCAACATCTCAACATTTCAAATGTTCCCATTTTTCAGTGTTACCCTGTATAACAAAATCGGAATATACTGTACATTATTTTTTTACTTTTCTTACATTCCTTGTAAATGTGGAGGAAAAGGCGATAAGCTTTATAATGACCACATTTCTTTCTTTTTTTTTTAATAAAACATATTACAGCAACACAGAATCCTTCAACATCTTACCAATACAGAGAAGTGGTGTGCTGAGAACATTTCTGTGTTCAGAGGGCACATCTCACTCCCTTCATTACTGTCGATGGACAAAGACGACATTGAGGAGGCCATTCAGAAATCTGATTTGCTATCTGAATTTTCAGAAGAAGAGGAGAGGGAATCTGTCTTTAGACCCTTCATCATACTTTTTTTCACATATGAAAGACTTGAATCTGTTTTTAGATAACGTGAGAGGAAAAAGGAAAATGACTGTGTTTTGTGAGAAAATGTAATAAACATATGTGTCCATCATTGTTCAGTTACAACCTACAATTCTTTGTTTTATATTTTAAATATTCTTTAACTTTTTTGTAATAAATGTTGCAAACCAACTTCATCTTTACAGTCCATTGTCTCAAATCTGCACTTCTTATTGTTATGTATTTTAAATAATGTTTCATAAAGCAGGGCGAGGCAATTTTTATTTTTAAATCACATTTACAACAGCAGCCAGAACTGAAACAAAGTGCTGTACAAGGAAGGGTAAAGAAGAAGTTCAAATATACCGTATGTACACAGCACAAAACTGCAAGAATAACCAACCATTACATAAAAGATAAACCCACACCCTTACATACACATTGATAATCATGAATCTGCAGGAGCCAGCCTATACACACAATGTCAACTTCTTTCAGTGTCAAATGACAGAAAGAAGAAATAAGACTTTAATGATGACTTAAAAATGGCCTGTGTTGGAGCAGATCAAATATAATAAGATGAGCCATTCCAAAGAAAAGCAGCAGCCACCACAAACACCCGATTCCAACTTTGCTTCAGCCTCAACCTCGGCACAACTAAGAACCTCTGGCTAGCAGACCGCAGGGCTCTTGTTGGCACATACAAGTGAAGAAGATCCGAGAGGCAAGATGGGGCTGATCTATTCAAACATTTGACAACAAGAAATAGAATTTTAAAATCAATTCTGAAATTGACCAGAAGCCAATAAAGCGAGGTCAGTATTGGTGAAATATGGCCACACTTACGAGAGCCATTCAATAAGCGAAAAGCAAAGTTGTGGAATAGTTGTAGGTGTCATAACAGGGCCTGATCAACACCTACCTACAAAGAACTGCAATAGTCCAAGTGAAATGTTTTAAAAGCTTGGATGACCTTTTCAATACCACTGAAAGAAAGAAAAGCCTTTTCTTTAAAAGTCTCAGCGGGAAAAAGCTTCATTTAACCTCACAATTTATCTGTTTCTCGAGTTTGAATGAGCTGTCACAGATCACACCTGGACTAACTGAAGCTTTATGATACATACTGTATATGGCAAGGGGTCCAAGAGCAACACCAGAGACACTCAGACTTTCTTAACTTTTGGACACCATGATCACAGTTTAATTGTCATTTAGTTTAAGAAGATGCATTGCCATCCAGGTTTTAATATAATTCAAGCATGTATGGAGGTTCTGTAGTTTCTCACTTTGATTTTAATGGCAACTATATTTGAGTGTCATCAGCATAGAGAAGCCATACTTGTTAAAAATGGAGCCTAAAGGTAACATGCATATCAAAAAGAGAACTGGTCCAAGGATGGAACCCACAAGTAAGAGGAGCTACAGAGGATGAGAACTCACCCAAATGAATAGAAACGCTCTTATTTCTTAGATAAGAATTAAACCATTTCAGGGCATTACCGTGGATGACTACTAACTGTTCAAGGTAAGATATAAGAATCATAAGATCCACAGTATCAAAGTCTGAGGTAAGATCTAGCAGTACAAGAATGGCAGAATCACTAGCATTAGCAGATGAGATGAGGAGGTCATCAAAACCCTTTAACAAGGATGTTATTGTGCTGTAAGAACATTTGTATCTGGGTTGGAATTTTTCCAGAATATTATTTTCATTCAGAAATGTTTCTGTTAGGACAACTTTTTCTAAGACTTTACATAAAAAGGCAGTTTAGAAATTTGCCTGAAATTTGACACATTAGAGGGTCCTTATTTTGTTTTTTTAATACGTTTCTGCACCACAGCGTGTTTCAAGGCAGCAGGAACACAACCAGAAATCAAGCTAGCATTTATTAAGGTAACAATACTTGGTCTGACAGAATCAAAAAAAGAAACACCCTTAACTAATCGAGAGGGGACACTGCTGTCCAGGGGGCAATTTGTAGGATTCAGGCGTTGCACCAAATTAAACAACAGAGACAATGAGACACGCATCAACAAAGTGGTCAAAGACAGCTAAACACACTGTGGGAAGAGATGAATCTGAGCAGGCAGTGAGACCGATGACCTAATAACAATAATCTTATTTACAAAAAAGTATATCTTTGTTTGGAGTAAGTCGGGATATGCGACAAATGACAAACTCCTAATATAAGAAATGCTATATGGCAATTAAAGGATTTAAAATCACTAACACATTGATTTGTAATTATTGCATCTACCCAAACAAAACATTTTTAAAGTTAAGTTTAAAATCTGTTAGTTCAGTTCCAAGATAAATAAAAAAGACGGTTTATGGAAATGCAACTTTCAATAATGCAAATTTTTTACATTTCTTTAGAAAAACAAAAGATATAATATCTATTAAGCAATGTAAGAGATTTGCTTCTCTTTTTTTGATAAGTACATACTTATAAGTTTGGGTACCAGGGAGAACAATTATGCATTTAAATTAAAAACCAGTGTGGAATGGAAGTTAAAATTTATTGCTAGCTTCTGTATGAAAATCTGCATGTTCTCTGTATGCCTTAGTATTATTATAACAGATAAAAATAAGTGTGCTTATTAGGGTAGAGCTGCTGGTGTGGAATGCAGTTTTTGACTCTTCCCAGCTGTTTCAGCAGTGGCTATGACAGGTTTTCTGATAAGCTTCATTCCAAATATAAGACTAGAATTTATGTTTTCCGTTGTAATCAACAAATGTTTCTAAAGGATGCTCTGTGGCCTTGGAGTGAAACTGATTTATTTTTTTTTCTAACCATTCTCTTTGAAGATTTTGTTATAAATGCAGCTGAACCCCCCTTGTCGGGGACCTTCCTTGCATTTTCTCTCCTTAAGGAAAAGCCACTCTACTCACCAAGATGTCAGAAATAAAAGATTCTGCTTATTAGAATTGGTGTCTGCCTGCTATTTGTTTGAACCTTCGTCCACAGTTTTCTGGCGCCCGAACGTGGGGCGGAGACGGACAGGTGACTCCTCGAGCGGGATCGTCCAGAGGACCGGTAAAAGGACCGACTCTGGCCGGGTTGGAAGGACCAGCTCCGGCAAATGTTAGGACTGGCCTGCCTCGGGCGTATCCTGCGTGAGAAGTCCCTGGCCCCCTCTGACCAAATACGAAGGTCGAACCAACTGGGATTTCCCTAGCAGGTCACAAATTTCTTGGTGAGTAGACCGATGGAGTCCGATTGAGTGAATGAAGTAGCTCAGGGATTTGACCGGTTTATGGGAAGTTAAGGAAAATAAATACTGTATCACTAACGTAGTGGATGGTAACTGGAAAATAGGGAATAATACTTGGGTCCCTCGGGGGACAGTGTAAGATACTACAAGTATGCGTTAGTAAGTTACTCCCTGGGAGCGGATAGAAAGGGGTGAGTGGCACACTCCTATTAAATAGGGGAATGGGAGTAAGAAAAGCATAGTATATGAATTGAGTGTCTGGGAATAACACTGAGTGGGTGGACGAGTTTTCTGTTCCTAACGTCTGGTCATAATCCTGCTTCTACGGGTTGCTCTGTGGTGGAGACATGCACTAGCAGTTTGGCACATAGGAGGCGTCTGACGAAGGAATTGGTGTTTAGCACATCTTGTATTCTGGACTCCACGTTGAATATTGTTGTACGATTCTGCTAAACAATGGCACGAAACCACTTGAGTACTAATCCGGGAGTGGGACAGGACTGGGAGCAGAACGCCGCGAGGGCTGAATTGTTCTACTGTGGTCCAGTGCCATTCATTATGGGAAAGCAAAATAGTAAACCGGTCAAAGAGACTCCCTTGGGAAATCAAAAGTCTCTGTTAGAAGGATTATTTTTGGAAAGTGTCTCGGACACGAGCTTTCACTGGGTCCGAAAGGGGTTCACCTAGGAAATTAATAGAAAAGAAAACCGGATTAGACTTTAAGAAAGCATGTAAAAAATGGAATAAACAGAGTGGTGGCAGATGGCCGATAGACGGGACTGGGGACATATCAGAAATACAAGAAATAAGGAAAATATTATGTAGAAATGCACAAGGATGTTGTATGTAGAAATGTACGAGGATGTTGTAACAAAGGTCCGTATCGAATAGACATGTTTGATAGATGGGAATTGGTGATAAAGGATAGGACCTTGCAAGCGGCGCAGAAGCGTAACGAGCTGCTGGCTGCTGAGGTCAAAACACAGAAAGAAAAGGAAAAGTTATTGCTAGCGTTGCAGAAAACGAAGGTAGAGACAGAGCCCAAGCCTGAAAGTAAAAGAAAGAAGAAGAAAAGAAAGACCCCCTATACCCCGTAATCTGTCCACCCCTCCTTACCAAACTCCCCGATTCCACCTCCTGCACCCCCTCCTCCAACTGCACCCCTGTTAACAGACGAACCGTCTGGAGCAAGTTTTTACGATGAACAATATCATTATGACCTGTCCTCACATATTGACCCTGAGGAAGATGATTCAGATCATTCACAAGGTGCTACTGGGTTGCAATGGCAGAAACCAGAAGAGTCATCTGTCTCCCAGCGCACGAGAAGTCAGACCCTCCGCTCTAAACCTATGGGCGGTTTTACTTCCCCTTCGCTCCCTAAACCTTCTGGCCCAACATTCTCTTGCCCCTCATTGAAGTCCCCAACCCCGACATGATCCCCACAACCCCAGGCAATAATAATCCCACTACCGTAATGATTCACCGAAATTGGGACATTCAAGAATTAAAGGATGTGGTGTCTGAACTGCCCGACCCCAAAGCGGTCGGTGGACTGAAATTTGTGCAACAGTTACAGCAGCTTGATGACATGTATAAACCAAATGCTGCAGAGTGGACACAGGTGCTCCACCGAAAGCTGGGCACCACATGGGCAACTGTAAATCACGGTGATCTTAACGGTGCCCCTTGGCGTTGGAATGAAGCTCTTTCCCCGAGGCCCCGGGAATGAAGGTCCTTTCCTCAGCCAGTGGGAGCCTTTGAAAGGTGCCCTAGCAGAAAAATATAAAAAGGGCACAGACTGGTCACTAATTTCAGCCGCTAAGCAGAAAAAAGACGAGACAGTGGATGAATGGGCTCACCGGATGCAAGATCTGATGGCTAATCACTCTGGGCTAGACAATGAAAACGATAGAATTCGTGCTGCAGTGCCTCCTTTGTCTCGGGACTGAGAAGTGATATTCAAGCAAAGTTGCATGTCTTGCATAGGCTGGGAAAGGCTACGTTCGAGGAAGTCAAGCGTCATGCAGAGCATGCTGAGAGACAGACTAAATTAAAAGAGTCAGACACACAGACCAAACTGTTGGCTGCACAAATAAATTACAATACTGGTGGAACTGATCCGGCTAGGGGGAGGGACGCAGAAATTTCTTTGGAAGGCGAGGGCGGGAGAGGACGAGGGTTCCAATTATCAAGCCCTAATAATCCTTTCGCTCAGATGCCTGACCCTTCGGAGCAGACGCCAGCGTCATATGCCTGTTACGGCTGCGGTGAACTTGGACATTTCAGACGCAACTGCCCACACAAGCGCCCTCCGCCACCCCCTCTCCCTGAGCCCAATGACATTCCTTGGTCCTAGGAATTAGCAGGGACCACCAGCCACTTTTCCAGTTTCCTTTGCTTACTCGTCATGCCGATACTGATCCTTTATTGACTTTAATAGTAAACGGCAAAGAAACTGTCTTTCTTGTGGACACAGGAGCCACGCTCCACTTTATCGCTGTTGGAGGTCCCTGCCTCGAAAGACACTGTGAAGGTTCTCACTGCTTCAGGACAACCACACACGCTACTAGTTTCAAAGCCTCTGCAAGTGCAACTCAGCACCGACAGCTCTCCATTAACTCATCGCTTCCTGTTAAATCATTTGTGCCCTGTGAACTTGCTGGGATCTTATGACTAAATTGTCAGTCTCAATTTCTTTAACTAAACAAGGATTTTACTGCTCCATTCCTAAGCTCCTATGCCAAACTACACACCCCAGCCCTTTTTGCTGCATGGACCCTTGACATCTCACCACACCCTCCTCTTGAAAGCCCTTCATTCTTTCCCCTCATGCCTATTTCCCCACTTACAAGTCCCGGACACCCTGCATTGTACTGCCCAATATTTCCCGGCTGAAGTAGACACTCCTTGGTTAGAATCTTTTCTTTCCTCCAGCACATGCCCTGAAACTTTGCACATTCCATGTATTTTTGTTTCATCTACTAAAGCTGCTGCGTCAGTTCAACTCACATGTTCACAAAGTATTTTCTATCTAGGTGGTTCAGTGCCCCATGTCTCTCTATCTAAATCTGACACCGTTCACTGGGTTGAAATTGGGGACTGGGTTGAAAAATGTCTAAATAGAACTGATTGGCTGTACGTTGCCAGGTATTTTTGACACCTCAGACCATCTAGTTACTAAAGTACTAATTCAGATTGATCTGCCAGTCGTTGTTCCCTGTGTCACCCGTCTCTTTCTTTATGTTCATTGCAAACTGATAGCATTCCATGGCTCTCTTCGATTCCTGATACACTGTGGTCTCAAGGGAAAAATGATTTTGGCAGAATAGCAAATTGTGAACCTCTAGTAATCTTTCCAAAATCCTCCTTCCGACCTCGCGTGCACAATATCCTCTCTCTCCGAGGCTGAACTCGGAATTGCTGCTGTACATAAAGATCTGTTGAAAGGGGGCTATAATTCCTATTAAATATTCTCCTGTAAACTCTCCTATCTTGCCAGTAAAGAAAGCTGATGGCTCTTGGCGCTTTGTCCAAGACCTCAGACAAGTCAATTCTGCTATCTTTCCTAGAGCACCGATTGTGCCTAATCCTTCCACTATTCTGTCTACAATCCCTCCATCTGCACGTTATTTCTCAGTTATTGACTTAGCAAATGCTTTCTTTTCTATTCCTGTACATTCTGATTCTCAGTTTTGGTTTGCTTTTACTTTTCAAAACCGCCGTTGGACATGGACCTTATGCCACAAGGTTATACAGAGGCTCCTTGTGTATACGGCAAACGCTTGCTCAAAACCTGGAAGGCTTCTGGCCTGACAGGGAAGTGCATTGATACAGTACGTCGACGATTTATTACTCTGTAGTGAAACAGAGAAAGCATGCACACAAGATACGGAATTATTGCTCAAGTATCTTGCAGAAAATGGGCACAAGGTTTCTAAGGCCAAGCTGCAGCTAGTTCAAACCACTGTCAAATATTTGGGGCATGACATCACTTGTGGTACCAGAGCTCTGTCAAAAGACCGCATAACCACTATTCAAAACCTGCCCAGACCGGTCACAAAACAACAGGTTATGTCTGTATTGGGCATTTTAGGTTACTGTCGACAATGGATTTTAAATTTTTCTGAAAGAGCACAGCCTTTGCAAAGTCTAGCTAACACTGCTGACCTTCCTCTTTCTGGCACATACAGTGGAATGAGCAGGCTGAGAAGGCTCTGTGTGATTTAAAAGTGCATTACTCTTGCGCCAGCGTTAGGCTCCCTGACTATTCTCATCCATTCACTTTGTTCGTGGAAGAAAAGGGGGGGATATATGAGTTCAGTACTAACACAGCTCCATGGAGAAAAACAAAGGCCAATAGCCTATTTTTCGAAAAATTGGATCCAGTGGCTAAGGGACTTCCAACCTGTCTCAGAGCAGTAGCAGCCACAACAGAAGCCGTGCTAGCCAGTACAGATATAGTGCTCATGAGCCCCCTAACAGTAAAGGTGCCTCACGCTGTACACTCCATTTTAGTACAGGCCAAAACTTCACATCTCACTACTGCTAGGGCAATACACTATCAAAACGTACTCTGTACTCTGTCTAATGTCACAATTGAACCATTTATACAGATTCCAGGTATGCTTTTGGAGTCTGCCATGATCATGGAGCATTGTGGAAATTAAGGGATTTAAAACCAGTACTGGTAAGCCCATCCAACATCAGAAATTAGTGAATCCCTCCTGAAGCTATAATAAAACCATCAAGACTGGCAATAGTTAAATGCCAGGCCCACACTGGGAAACAAGATCCTGTCAGCAAAGGAAACGACCTGGCTGATTACTTTGCTAAACAGGCTGCCTACAATAACACACCAATTTTTTTATTTCAACAGAAAGATGACAAAGACGCTGATAATCAAATAATCTCTTTACAGAGTGCAGCCACGGACAGAGAAAGAGAAAATGGTCCGAAGAAGGATCCCTCTCTGATGGGGTCTGGACTCACAAGCAAAATAACAAACCTTTCCTTCCAAAAGCTTCTTTTCCAGGTATGGCAAAATTGCACATGGCCTGGACCACGGCGGAAAGGATGCCATGATTCAAGATGTCGAGACATTGGGAAGCCGTAGGCTTCTCTAGTATGCAGAGCAATTCTGCAGACGCTGTGCACTATGTCAAAAATTTAACGTAGGTAAAGGTACCGGTAAGTCCTACTGTCACACCTAACCTAATGGGTCCATTTGAACATCTTCAAATGGACTTCATTGAACTAACACCATCTAAAGGGTACTGATACTGCTTGGTAATTGTCGATGTGTTCTCCCGATGGGTGGAAGCTTTCCCTTCCAAACATGCAGATGCAAAAACTGTGGCAAAAGCCTTGATAAAAGAAATCATTCCAAGATGGGGAATACCACAAAATTGCAGACTGATAATGGTACCCATTTTGTGAACTCTGTAATAAATGAATTGACCACTTGGCTCCAGATAAATGTGCATCACTATTGCAAGTACCACCCTCAAAGCGGAGGTATAGTAGAAAGGTGCAATGGCACCCTGAAATCTAAATTGGCTAAGATCTGTGAGCAGACGATTTAACCTGGCCTGACGCTTTACCTCTGGCCTTAATGGGATTGAGAGGGAGGACACACCGGCAGTTGGGACTGCCCCCGTTTGAAATTCTGACCGGACGACCCATGCCTGTCAATCTACATACTGTGGACAATGATCTTCTTTCCAGTCTTACAGGTCTCCGAGCATCCCTGAAGGAGGTCCACGAGCAGGTTAACCAGGCTTGGCGAACTAGTCCTCCACCTACGGAGTCACAGATTCCCTTGGGAACCTGGATACTGGTCAGAGACACCCGAAGGAAGCACTGGCATCAACCTCGCTGGAGGGGACCATTCCAAGTGCTGCTATCCACACCTCACGCCGTTAAAGTCGAAGGACTTTCCGCCTGGATTCACGTGTCGCATTGCAAAAAATGGCATTCATAGCTTTGCTAGTCCTAATCTGTTTTATCCATCTGACTTTAGGACAAGGACAAACAGGTGGTGACCATCGGACTCACCAATTGAAGCAAATACATGGGGACTTTCCACGTTAACTTTCCAAATAGGGAAAACTGCCTCGTTCCAGATTGACTTTTGTTCCATTGCTCCCTGTGGGTCCAGTGGACAAGACAAATGGAGATTGTCTGAAAAATATGTTTGTGTGACCCACCCAGGTACAAAACTGATTTGAATTCCTCCTCCAGTCTATCTGAATGTTCAAGCTGGAGTGATGTGTTTGCAAACACTGGCGACCAGGACTGGGGGTATAATCCGTGGAAGCCCAGGAACATGATTTAAAAACAAGGTTTTCTATAATTAAATCAAGGTTTACCCCAATTCATGAATGTAAGGTAGAAACTTGTAATCCTTTGATTATCACTATAAAAGACCCTCATATCATGATAAAGGAATCTATATATTAGGGGCCCATGTTTCTGGCAGATCTCCTTGGAAAATTTATTATACAGGTAACAGAGACACAACCAGCTTTTATCTCACTTAGCTCAAATATCTCTGCTACACCTCCTCCTGACGACTTACCCGCACAACCGATTATTTCTCTAAATATCACCACCCTTTCCTCTACATTCTCCATAGAAACTGGATACGGTGACCAGAACCGATGGCTGCAGTGGGTCCTCTATTCTGCGCGACAGATAAACCAATCCAACTGTTATGCATGTGCCACTGCACGCCCTCACCTTGCCACTACCCCATTTCCCTTAACTGATCCCTCAGACCCCACTGGCCTTCCTTGCTTGCTTTACCTATTTACTACCGCTTTCCCTCCAACGAATCCCAAATGTCATACCTTGCATACCCTTTTTCCCCCAATTCAACCTATGACTCCCCCTATGTTCCGTCCCTATATTGGCAATTACACTTGTTTCACTCGAGCCGCCCCTAAGAAGAATGCCGTTTTCCTTGGCTCCCTTCCCTCCCCCTGGTGCTCCTTTACTTACAACGTCTCTATCAATGCCTCTACCTTTTTCCCCCAATAACATTTCCCTTAGTTGGTTCACCTCCCACGCCACCGCCCGTGCGGATGTCTGGTGGATGTGCCGAAGATCTAAATTACTGGACATACTCCCACCTGAATGGACTGGTACCTGTGCCCTTGTACAATTGGTCATGCCTTTCCGTCTCCTTCCCCTTCATGGCCAACAACCTCCATCCTCTCCCCATTTACATCGTGTTCGTAGATCCTTAGCATCTGTTGCAAATTTCTCATTACATGGTCCAGGTGTGTATATTGACTCAATAGGTGTGCCTAGAGGTGTCCCTAACAAATTTAAAGCAAGAGATCAAGTAGCTGCTGGTATTGAATCTCTTTTTCCCATAATCACTATCAATAAAAATGTGGATTGGATAAATTATCTATATTACAATCAACAGCGTTTCCTGAATTTTACTAAAGAAGCTGTTGAAGGAATACATGAGCAATTAGATAAAACCTCCCTTATGACCTGGCAAAATCGCCTAGCACTAGATATGCTTCTAGCTGAAAAAGGTGGTGTTTGTGCTATGTTTGGAGATGCTTGCTGTACGTACATTCCGAATAATACTGCCCCTGATGGTTCCATTACCCGTGCCCTCGCTGGTCTGACCGCTCTCTCCCTAGAATTGGCTGAAAACTCAGGCATCGATACCCCTCTTGATGAATGGTTTATATCCACTTTTGGCTCTTGGGGCCAATGGTTCAAATCCATTTTTGTTTCCCTTTTAGTTGCTTTAACTGTTATTCTTTTGATTTGCTGTTGTCTTATTCCGTTAATCGTTATTTTATCCAGAAGTTTTCACTGCCTCAATAACTAAAGCTTATTTCCTCCACACAGAACGCATGCATCTTCTTTCCCAGGCCCAATTCTCTTCCCAGTCTTCTTTCGACCTGGACTGTTTAGCTTAAACTCTCTTATTATTTAAACTTTTAAGTTTAAAAAGGGGGGAATGTGGAATGGAAGTTAAAATCTATTGCTAGCTTCTGTATGAAAATCTGCATGTTCTCTGTGTGGCTAGGTATTATTATAACAGATAAAAATAAGTGTGCTTATTAGGGTAGAGCTGATGGTGTGGAATGCAGTTTTTGACTCTTCCCAGCTGTTTCAGCAGTGGCTATGACAGGTTTTCTGATAAGCTTCATTCCAAATATAAGACTAGAATTTATGTTTTCTGTTGTAATCAACAAATTTTGCAAAGAATGTTCTGTGGCCTTGGATGAAACTGATTTATTTTTTTCTAACCATTCTCTTTGAAGATTTTGTTATAAATGCAGCTGAACCCCCCTTGTCGGGGGCCTTCCTTGCATTTTCTCTCTGTAAGGAAAACAACTCTGCTCACCAAGAAGTCAGAAATAAAAGATTCTGCTTATTAGAATTGGTGTCTGCCTGCTATTTGTTTGAACCTTCGTCCACACCAGGTAAACGTTTGAAAGTTTATTAACTCCACTTGAAATGTATAAACATTAAAGCAGCAGCGTAGAACAAAATTAAGAAAACACAATTCAAGACAGACAATGGAAATGAAGGTATGAACTGTATAGTAAGCTGGATCATTTAAAAAATTGTCCAATATAAACAATTTTAAAAGTTTCTTTTACTGAGAACTCAAAAGTTTAGACCTTCATTGTCATGCCTGTTGATTGCTTTGTTGTGTTATTGATCTTCATTTCTTTTGTAACATAATAAATTAATGTCATTAATGGAATTTTCCTTTATTGAACGAGGTTCCAGAAATAATGTCAGACATGCCGTTTAGTACTAAAAGTACCGTAAAATAATTTCATATATTTTGAATGATAGAATTCATTATAATAGCAGTTAGAGCAACCACATTCATATTTAGTATGGTGTTATTTTAATCTAAAATATGTTATGCTCTCTTTCTTTTAACTATATCGAATCCTGACTCATAAATTATAAAACTGTTTTTTGTTTCTAAAAGTAAATACGACAGTAATACCATAAAGAAAAACTCGGATTCTTGCCTCGTGATTGGAGGAAGTCATATTAATATCGTCTTTTAGGGTTACAGGGTAAATCAGCGTTACTAATTTTTCAACGAAAGCGCCGTGAAAGAAGACGGACGCGAATGCTGGGGGCGTGGCGTGGAAGGCAGGAGGCGTGGAAGGCCGAGTCTGCGACCTGCAGCTGGATACAATTGTGTATTTCCGGGTGAGAGTTCAGGCTTCGTGCGTCATTCGTTCCTTTGTTTACTTGTTGCACGTTGTGAGAATCGTTTGTCCTTTTCTCTTATCACTTGAGCCATTAATGCTGTGCGTCCTTACGGAAAGGTAAGTCTGTTGTAGATAATTTGATATAAAGAGGTTCAAATGTTTGTTAAACTTACAGGTGCAGAGTATTTAAAAGGTGTATTTCACAGAGGTGGAGTTGGAGGTGTTAATGCAGGCGTTTGAAGAATTCAAGCCTATCATAATGAAAAAAAGTAATACGGCTGCATCGGCTAAAGAAAGAGAGTTGGCTTGGCAAAAAATAACGGACAGAGTAAATGCGTGAGTGTATTAAATTGCAAAATTGACATCGCCTCCCTTTTATTATACTGTAAAATAATGAAACACCCCTTCCGCACCCCTTTTCACTGTTAAATCACTTTGAATGCATTCACTTTTCCTGCCATTCATTTCTTTAGGTTAAAATAACAATGTGTATTGACTAGGAATATATGGTTTCTTATTTAATAAGGTGTAATCCGTCTGGATGCAGAAGAACTTTGAGGCAAGTCAAAATGAAACATAAAAACATACTGCAAAAAGGTAATAGTTGATTACACGATCACTGAACTATTGATTAAACACGATTTAGTATATTCTGTCTGTCATGTAGCTAATAGAAAGCAAGCTGAAGCCCGTCTAACTGGCGGGGCCCACCACCACCTCCCCTCACCCCATCTGAGGAGCTGGCTCTGTCCCTTAATAAAGGGCGACCAGTGGTTACTGGCATTCCAGGGGCACTTCGTCACACACACCATGCACCACAAGTAGCATGGTGAAATGTAAGTTTACCACTATGATTTGTTTTCATTATATGACTTAATAAATTACTATCTTTGTCACTTAAAGGCTTCTTCAACATGCTTAATGTTTTTATGCAGGCTGACTTTATTGAACTGCATATGCTGTGTAGGCTACTGTGTGCTTAGTTGTATTACTGTGACATGTTTTTTTCCTGCATTTTTGGTTTTTCTTTGATAATATTGAGAATTTTATGGGTTGTATTTTCCTATAGATACTGATAGAGGGATTGTATTATTGGACCCTACAGAAAGAACACCGTCTGTCACAGCTGTAAGTGTTTTGTTGTCAGGTACCTTTAGTTGCTTTTAGATATTTTTTTTCTTTTTGCCAGATAATGTATACTTGCATATTTCCTCTATAGGTTGAAGATGACGATGAAGAGACCACATCTGCTGTGACAGAAGTGGACAATGCTGGTGGATCCACTGAGGTATGATGCATACCATTATAATGCATGCCCCCTTTTTACATTAGAGTAACAAACTGTCATTGTCCTTTCACAGTACATACCTGGGGATTTGCCCACAGATGACGGTCCTTCAACCTCAATGCACGATCTAAGCAGTGTAAGAATTTATGTGCATTTGTCCATATTTTAATGTTATTGTCTGACAGAATCTCATTCATTTAATTATTTTTGGCTTCTAGTTGCAAAGGAGCTGTATAAGGTCCATCTTCAAAAACAAATAAGAAAAGTGACATGGAGATGGACCTTATAACAGCTTCAAATAAGCGAAAAGGCTATCCATAAAAAAAGCAACATTAGAAATAGAATTACTGGAGCATCGCCTTAAGGTGAGAACTTGTGTGATTATTAATCTGTTGCATGCTAAACGTGTGTATGTGTGTGTGTGTATATATATATATATATATATATATATATATATATATATATATATATATATATATATATATATATATATATAAATATAAAAGAAATGTAATACAAAAAACACATTTTATTTCACTTTCATTGTTTTTCAGGAAATAAAGAAATGAACCACACATGCAGACCAGTGCACACAATTTAATAAAAAGTAATTCTAGAAATCCTGTCTCTCAAAAGTCTTCCATCTCTGTTGTATGGAAAAATCTGTAGGGGTTCCTCTCGGCCATCTTCTTCAATACAAGGAGGTGGCTCTTCCTCTTATAGTGGCAATGTTGTGAAGCACAACACAAGCCACTATGATGTCATGCCCTCTCTGGACTGACCCGGAGCCCACGCAACACTGAAACCTAGACTTGAGGATCCCTATGGTCATCTCCACCTTGGCCCGTGTTCGGCTGTGAGCCAGGTTAAAGCGTGTCTGTGGTCCAGGATCAGGTTCAGGGTAGGGTGTCATTAAGCAGGGCAGACAAGGTATCCTCTGTCCCCAGCAAGTAACCATTGTACTGTCCTGTAATGATTCAAGTGTACAACACAAATATAGTGCAAAGGAAAAAACAATATTTCATAAAAGTGAAACATACCCTGCTGAAATGTCTGGCATAATGATGATTTCAGCGGAAAATTCTGGCATCTGCACAGATCCTGGCCATTTTGCCTCAACATTAGTAATAATGTGGGTTGCCTCACATATTACCTGTGGTTGAAAAGTGGAAAACTGTAATGAGTTTACTGATTTTAACAAGGCAAAAATTAAGGACACAAAATCCAGTTCTTACCTGCACATTGATACTATGAATAGATTTCCTATTAACATAGTCTCCCTCATTCATTGAAGGAGCTTTAATAGGAATGTGGGTGCCGTCAATGCACCCAATTACATTTGGAAACCCTGAAATAGAAAGTCATATAGGGAAGTATCAAGTGTGTGTGCAGGATGAATACATCTATAGATATAAATAGTATGACTACATATAAATATCGTCATGAATTTTACTACAAAGGACAAACCTGCCACTCTGTGGAATTCCTCTTTAATTACAGGTTAGAGGTTAATTAGAGGTTTATGGCCAGGGAACTGTACAAACGTGTGTAAGAAGTGTTTCAGTGCCAGACATACTGTGCGAACGGCTCTACACACAGTTGCCATTCCAACATGCTCTGCATCGCCCACCCAAAAAATGCCCTGAGGCAAAACCGAAGTGCTATGCACGGAATGTTTTCTGTGCTAAGCGCAGACCAGCGGTTTGTGACATGTGCAATATGCGTGCCAAGAGATGGGTCAAGTAAATTAGCGATTCTTTTGAAAACCGATAGCACGCTCTTTTAAAAAATCATTTGGAAATGAAAAGACATCAATCGCGGTCTTATTACTCTCTCCCACGGAAAACCTCGGATAATTTGTGCTTCACGTCCACAGGATCGTCATCAAAAGGACACGCCATGCTCAGTAACCTTCTGAAACAAACTTACCCTGGAACATAACCTGCTCGGTGGCAGGTTATCTTCAGAGAGTAAGCTGCTATGGTTACATACATATCCAGAAAGTTACCTCCGTTTTGGAACCGAAAGTTGAGGTTATCCACTAACTTACCCTTAAACTTACCGGGTATGTCACATAACCTGCTTTCTGGAATACCCCGATCGTGTCTACTGTTGTTTGGATTTTATCTCACCCGTATTTCTTACACCAGCCTGTAAATACGAGGCCAGCCCTCATTTATAATGACACCAGTGTCTCCAATTACTCAGATACAAACTTTAATACATTTTACAGTGAAACTCGCAATATGTATAATGTAAAATAAAATATCTTTTTAAAATAATTTTATTGTAATCATTCCATACAAATCGATCAATTTTTACAAAACATAGGATTGAGATTGAAAAACAAGTCGACCCCCACCCCTGAGAGAGAGAGAAGCGGCGAGCATTGCCAGGGGTAAAACTTATGGCTTTTTAATATAGCTAAATTGAAGAGTTTAATAGACCAATAGAGATGAATGGAGAAGAAAAAGAAATGTGGAGATAATTGCTCCCTCTGTGCTTTAAGAGCTTATTCTAAAATATTATCGATTAGATCCTGCCAGGTTTTGAAAAAAGTATGTACAGATCCTCTAACTGAATATCTGATTTTCCAGTTTCAAATAGTATAAAATATCGGTTTCCCACTAAATTAAAAGAGGAGAGTTAGGATTCTTCCAGTTTAGCAAAATAAGTCTGCGTGCCAGAAGTGTAGTGAATGCAGTCACAGTTTGTTTGTCCTTCTCCACTTTACACCCATCTTGAAGAACCCAAACACAGCTGTTAATGTGTTAGGAAGGATTGTGAGACCAAGGCTGTCTGAGAGGCACTTCAAAATTTTGGTCCAGAATGATGTTAATTTGGTGCAGGCCCAAAACATGTGACCCAGTGAGGCTGGGACTTGGATCTTGCCCTGGAAACATTTTGGAGAGTTTTAGGCAAGACTGATGTGCTCAATATATAATTTTGACTTGAATAATTGTATGCTTTGCATAAATGGAGCTCAAATGAATTCTCTGCATTGCTACTTTCCACTCCTTTTCTGATATATTGATTAAGAGATCTTGTTCCCATTGTCCTTTGGATATTTGAAAGGGAGGGACTGTAAAATAATTTTTATATTGCAGAGATGTTGTCTAAGTCCTTGAAATTGAGCAATATTTTTTCCAGCATGGATGAGAGTGTAAGATGATGGCTGGTTCTGTTTAACAAAGTTCCTAATTTGAAGACCGTGAAAGCAATGTGTAGCTGGAAAGTTAAATTTGGAGTGTAATTGTTCATAGGATGCAAAGATGTTGTCTATATAAAGATCTTTAAGCAATTTAATCCCAAATCTTTTCCAGATATTAAAAACTGCATATGTTTGTGAAGGTTGAAAGAGGTGGTTCTCTTGCAGAGGTGCCACAGATAGAAGCTTCTCCATCTTAAAATGCTTTCTACATTGTTTCCGTATTCTGAGTGAGTGAAGCACAATTGGGTTGTTAGTATATTGCCAATAACTTGCATTTATTGGGGCACAAAGCGGGGAATATAAAGAAGTACTGCAGGATTTTACTTCTAAAGCGGACCAGGGACCTCATGTATAAACGGCAACGTGCACAGAAATGTTGGTAAAATGTTTCCACGTTCAAATCGCGATGTATAAAACCTAAACTTGGCGTAAAGCCACACACATTTCCATGGTACCTCCTACCTTGTCGCATCAAGTTCTCTGCTCAGTTTTGCAGACTGGCGGCAACCAGCGTCAAAGCAATGCTGCTGTTCTGTGTGGTTATCCTTTCTTTTCCTGCGTGGCTTTATAAATACACTGAAATTAACCGCATATTGCTTATTAGTTTAATGCATCTGATTGTAATTAACCTGTAATAATATATTGGTCCACAGAATGGTCAAACTATTCTAAATACCATAGCTGCTTTAGCGTTTTTACTCTCACTGCACTTTCTTCTTTCAGCTGCTCCCGTTCGGGGTTGCCACAGTGGATCATCTTTTTCCATATTACTCTCACTGCACTACTCGGAGCAGCTGATTGGAAAGAGAATTATCGGTATACAGCATCAAGCACACGCTGTCTCAGCCATGCTGTCTATTGAACTGCTTCTCACACTGCAAACGCTTCAAAACCTTTACTGTACGGACCTCGTGGTTCAGAAATGGTTTTTATCCCAAGCACTCTAAACGTACTCAATCAGTCTATGAAATGCTCCTTGTAGAACTGTGTAGACTTATAACTACAATTACCTCACTGTACACTTGCGATAGAATTATAATATTGCACAACCTGAGCCACTTTATAAAGCTGTATTATATGATGCTGATATCATTTTTAAAATGAAATGCAGCAGGTATATGTTTATTATATTATACAGATAAAACTTTAACTTTATTTAAATAATCTATATTGTTAATAATTAAAGGACACGGTGTAAGCTACGCTTAGCAAGGATCTGGTGCTCTGTTCACGGATTGTTCCTGCATGCCTCGCACTGTATGCTTCACTGGGACTGGTGTGAAGGACAGAATAATTAAACATGTACTACGAAGATATTTCAATGTTCCTTAAAAGTTATGAAGAATCGACGTTATAAGCTTACAGATGGCTTAACGTCTATTACAGAGCTGATTGTGTGGCAATTGGGTATTTGGAGAAAGAAAAGGAAGACAGAATCGAGGTTAGTACGTTTGAAAGACAGTACTACTACAATAAATTATGTTCCCATGTTTAATAATATGCTTTAACTCCTATCATTAAAATGATATCATGTATACATCTCAGTATTTTAATTATTCAGAGTGCTGTAATATCAGAATGTAATGGATTCTGTGTCCTGTCAGAGGTAGAGAAAGCCGATTTAAGAGGCACATAGTGATTCACACACAGAGCACATAGAACATCAAATACAAAACAAAGCATTTAACATACTACTTTAGTTATGATGGATTTGAGAAACTAGTAAATTAATTGATTTTAAGATGACATTTATAATGTTCTGCTTTAATGACCAAATAAACTATGTGATTAAAGTGGACATTTCGAGATTAAAGTTGACATTTCTTGCTTTTTCCCCATTGTGTGCCTTTTTTTCTTCTGTACACTAATAAGCTTTCATATGACACTCAGACGGTGGACTACGACTCGCCTTTTCCAGGGGACTTTGATATGTGACTCTGTTTTTATTTTGGGCACTGTGCGACTTTGTGAACTTGAGATTTCGAGTTTCTCCGACACACAATGTCACTCGATTAGCTTCCTTTAAACCAACTTTTTCCTTGCCTCCACTTGGTATGCACTGAAATTGTTCTATTTTTCCTCATGGTTTTGCCATTGTCTTTTCACAGAACCCTGAGCTTAGGGCTATTAATATTGATTTACATATTTAAAGAGGCATAATTCTGGGAGGAGTTGGGGCTGGAGCAGGTGCGTGCACATTCGTTACTTTTCACGCTGATCAGGATTTATGTAGCGGAAGAACTACAGAAGTTTGCGTGCACACCGATTCCTTCATCTGGATTTTTCTTTGTACGCACATTTCCACTTTTGTGCTTACACCATGTTATAGTGTGAGTTCTATGCACGGCGTTATACTTGATGCCCCAAGCCTGTGTATGTTTATCTATTTGTATCCAGGTTTTTGTAGCTTGTATGTTTGCTGCCCAGTAATAAAACTGAAAGTTAGGTAGAGCCATGCCACCTTCTGCCTTAGGTCTTTGTAGGGTCACTCTTTGGATACGTGGATGTTTTAAGTTCCAAATAAATGAGGTTATGGTTGAATCTAATTGCTTAATTAATGATTTATTGATGTATATTGGAATATTTTGATATAAAAATAGCTTAGGAAGGATATTCATCTTAACAACATTAATTCTTCCAGCTAGAGTGAGATGAAGGGTTGACCATCTATGCAAGTCATGCTTAATTTTTTTCCATACAGATGACAAAATTTTTTTGATAAAGAGCTTTATGTTTACTTGTGATGTTTACCCCTAGGTATTTAAACTGTTCTGCAATGATAAAATGTAGATTGTCTAATCTAATATTACAGTATATGCTTGAGAATTCACTGGAAAGAGTACACTTTATTCAGATTAATTCTGAGACCAGAGATCTTTTAAAATTCTGTGAGTTCTGTTAAGACTGCAGACACAGAATTTTGTGGGTCTTAAACATACAGTACCATATCATGTGCATAGAGAAATTTTCTGTTCAGTCCTACTCAGATAATCCCATTTATCTGATCAGCATTTTGACAGTTAACTGCTAGTGGTTCAATGGCGATTGCAAATAGCAGTTGTGACAAGGGGCATCCTTGTCTGGTACCACCTTAGTAGTCTGAACAAATGTTGTTAATACAAACTGAAGCTTCTGGATTGTTATACAGTAGTTTGCACAAATGTTCAGGCCAAACCCAAATTTTTCTTATGTAGTGAACAGGTATTTCCATTCAATCATGTCAAATTCTTTTCTGCATCCAATGATAATAATATTTCTGGGGGGTTTGACTTTGTTGGTGAGTATATTACATTAAACAGGCGTTGAATATTGGAAGATAAGGTCGTCTTTTGATAAATCCCGTTTGGTCTTGTGATAGTACAGAAGGCAGCACTTTCTCCATCCTTTTAGCTATGATTTTTGAGAGTATCTTAACATCATTATTCAGAAGTGAAATTAGCCTGTATGATGCACATTGTAATAAGTCTTTATTTTGTTTAGGAAACACGTGATTAATGCTTGATGAAAGTTTGAGGGAGAGGGTCGATTGTCTCTAGCTTACTGTAAATGATGCTTATAGATCTAGTGAGGAATCTTAA
>NW_024379122.1:0-7344 GCF_016835505.1 Polypterus senegalus
GAATCCCCGATCTACTCACTGTGACTCCATCCACCTGCCTGGAAATGCCCGTCAAGTTGTGCCTCAGATCTGCTAGGAGGAGGTCAGGGACTCCCACGCAGGAAATGCCCAAGGCAGGCCAATCCTACATTTACTGAAGCTGGACCCGACCCGGCCGGAATCGGCTCCACCACGGTCCTCTGGATGATCCTGCACGAGGAGCCGTCTGCCGTCTCCTGCCCCACGTTTGGGCGCCAAAACTGTGGACGAAAACTCAGACCCAACAGCAGGTGCGGTTATAAAGCAGCTTTATTTTTCAGAGTCACAGTGAGAAGAGTTTCAGAAAAGCAGACAATCAATATACATGACAGCGTCAGGGCTCTTCTGAACCCCATCTGTTGGGTGGGGTCCAGTTTTATACCCCTAGAATGCATGATTTAATATCATTATAAAATGTAATAGTAAACACATTTATTATACACAAACCTTGAGCCCCTATAATGTCCCTTGTAAAACTTGATTTCTTGGCTCCTTTTGTTATGGCGTTCAGATGTAAGCTAAGGGACAACGTGATAAGGCAGACTCATGTGTGGAATGCTCAGACCTTGAGTCCTTTGCACAAATATTTTTCTGTTTGCTAAAACAAAGCATGCTTTACATGGTTTCAGAAAGCTTACTTCTCAGACATGAATTAGTACAAGGGAACGAAGAGATCATTCGCCTTCCACATTTAAATAGTCTAACAGTTATTTCTGTTTCACATCTTATTTTTCTATCGATTGATTGATACTGTGCTGTTTGTTACCCGCTGCTCTATTCCACATAAGTAACACTTCAGACAGCCTGGGATTTGTTTAATTAACTTGGATTTTTCACTCTGCTAGCATCACCATATATTATTTAGTAGTTACTTATTTATTCAGTGAAGCAGGGTTTTGTGAATGCTCCTGTTATTCTGTGATGTATATCACACTTACTACAATAGATCTGCTTTGTACATTTCTGCTTCTGTTTACTGTAATGCTGGCTCTCTATTCTAGGATCTTTACTGTTGCAACTGGACATGCAAAATCAATCAGGTGCATAGAAATAAAAGTGATATTTTGAAGAAAACCTTCTTTTTATTCCTTATCCCATTGTACTTCCTTCATTTAATCCAAAATTTCAACGTCAAATCCTCTGTGACGGTACAGAGCGCTTTTGAACAACTAAGTTTGTTTAATTTTGCCTTTAATCCTCTCATCTACAGTTACCCTTGGTTTAGGAAGGGATTCAAATTAATAGTGACATGTCAAATAATCAAGACTGATTCTTCATTAACAAATCTGTTTTCAGAAAACAAGTAAAGATTTTATCATAGATAGATAGATACTTTATTAATCCCAAGGGGAAATTCACATACTCCAGCAGCAGCATACTGATAAAAAACAATATTAAATTAAAGAGTGATAAAAATGTAGGTAAAAATGCAGTCCTCTTTCTTCACAAAAATTGCATTTTAGAGGATTGCAAGACTACTAAAATGACACTTTAATGTGAATTTCAACAAGTAGAGACTTAGAGACTGTGGACAAACCCCAGTGCCTCTTGCACCGAATTCCCAAGTCCAGGGCCCACAGTCTCTGTGCCTTTCTTCTGGCACGCCTCCTGTCCTTTCTCCAGCTCCGCCTTACTGCCTCCCACTTCCACCAATGACTGGAGGGAGACGGCCTTTATGGGAACCCGGATGGGTTCCAGCTGCTTCCCCGGCACTTTAACGCTGGCTACACCCCTGTGTGGCGGAAGTGCCGCTGCGCACCGAAGCCGCCGTGTGTCCCGTTCTCCCCGGCACTTCCTGGTGTGGCAGTGCCGGGCCCCGGAATCAATAGGTACTGGGCGCCGCCTGGCGGTGGCCACGGGTCCCTACAGGGCTGGGCTTCCAAGCCCCTACCCAGGCCTCCTATCTAACCAAGACGGACGCCCTCTCGGTCTGGAGGAGGCACACGCCCTCTTCTGGTCCTCGGCGCCCCGGCCGGCTCCATCCCGCCAAAGACCACACGGGATAAACCTGCATCGAGAGCGCCTGGCGGTGACCACGGTCCCTACAGGGCTGGGCTTCCAAGCCTTGTACCCGTGGCCCCCAACCTAACCAGGACGGACGCCTCGGGTCTGGAGGAGGCACAAGCCCCTCCTCTCCTCCTCCACAAGACTCTGTATAGGTAATGTTGAATTATGTTGTGGATTTATTTCTTTTATTTTATTATTTGTTAATTTATACTTTTATAAATGTATTTATTTAGCTTTTTCACTGATAGTTGTGACTGTTTTGATTCTTGTAAAGCACTTTAAGCTGTACTTTTGTTTTAAATGTGCTATATTAATAAACAGTATTTTTGTTCTTGTAAATTGTATTTCATCGTAGTACAAACGGTGGTAATTCATTGCCCTGAATTATTTTTTAACTCTGATTTAGATATTTGGCAACAGAATCTATACTTATGTAGTGCACTACACACAATATTTCTGCTGTTGATGTATTTTATCGATCAATAACTGTTATTTTAGCAACATTTAAACATTTAATTTAATGCCCTGAGTAGCTGATATGCATGGAAGTCAGCAGGCAGTAAAAACAAAGGTAATTTTAAATATAACTTACAATGTTTCTTTTTTTCATTACTTGTGTATTTGAAGACTTTTTCAGTTATTCAGTATTGTATGATTTGCAAAGTAATATATTATAGTCATTAAGAAATGGAGTAGACTCAGTGCAACAGTTAATTTAAAGAAACAACAAACAGAGCCGTAAGATCAACAAAATATTTTGAAATGAACAAATTCTTCACCAATTCCAAACAGCACAGTCATTTTTAAGATATGGTGGTTGATACTAAGCACTGAAATTTAAACTTATGAATTCACCCCAATTAAATATGCCCTAAAACCAGACTTTTCTAAATTTGACCACCTCATTTTTTCATAAGACATTATTGTTGGAAAATGATCATTCAACTTTGAGATGGCTAAATCTTTGAAGTATTTTAATTCCAATATTCAAATAAATTGCCCCTTGTCTGCTTAATTTTTAACTGATGTTTCTGATGCCAGAATAATTGGTTTAATTCTTCTGTTTTTACCTCTGATATTTGTGTTTAATATTTTGGTTGCCTTAGCTGTGATACTGTAGAAAAAAGTAATCCACAATAAATTAACAAAAAAGGTCTTTTATTACAATCATAAGATGATTCAAACTCACTAATAATTAATTAGGTGGTTTGCCTGCGGTGGGCTGGCGCCCTGCCGGGGTTTGTTTCCTGCCTTGCGTCCTGTTTTGGCTAGGATTGGCTCCAGCAGACCCCCATGACCCTGTAGTTAGGATATAGCGGGTTGGATAATGGATGGATGGATGGATAGATGGCTTGTACATGGGATCATACAGAAGCTGTAATCCACTCCCTTACACGTCTTTATTCCAGGATGTGAGGAAAACAGGACTCCACATTGACTGCTTTCAGTTCTTTATATAATGGGTGTTGTGTTATAACAGGGGAACAGCTTTTCCTTTTCTCACAGCAGCATACATTGGCACAAATACTGCCAGCTTTCCCATTTTTTCTTTATTTTCCAAAAATGTTCCATTTATGATTGGTGACAATCATATTAAATAATGTGCAATCTATGCAAAAAGCCTTAAATCTGTTTGATTTTTTGACTATTCAATCTATGTAAAAAGATTTAAATTTGTTTCTGATGAAGTCTGAAGAAAAAGTTCTGGTTTTATTGTGGCATTTAAACATTTATAAAAAAAGGTATGAAGAAAACATGTAAACATAAGTATTGATACATTAATAGCTCCATAATATTGTGAGAAGATTTTGGAAAGTACTGTACTTGCAGTACTGGAAAGTGACAGCAGCATGTGCCCCATTAGAGAACAGCAATATGTCCAATGCCATGTGATTTTGGAGAACTACAGTCTTCATGGCCACTTGTTCAGCGTAAGTTTTAGGAAAGAAATATGCAGTTGGCCACTTCATTTAGTAGATAAGAAAGAAACGTTTTATGAACAATCATGTGAGGAACAACATGAGGAATGTAACAAGAGCCACACAATCTGGTGGGCAGCCAAGCATATGCATTTGATTACTAACAAATTATGTTCCACTGAGAGCTGTTGGAATGTTCATTTGAACAGGTTTGGCATTAATGCCCCAGCCATTGTAAAATCTGGCAGGATAACAAAGCACACTTGTATTACTCAGTAGAGAACAAGTGGCAGAGAGTGGCAGAAAGGCATGTAACACACCTGTAAGGGATATAATCATAGCACTGTGACCATCCCATAATCTTAGTGGCATATTTTACATTTAACAGTCCAATGTCTGGGCTGCCAAACAGTTTCTGAAATAAAACATTCTCCCTTTGTGCTCTGAGACGGATATCGGATATGTGGAATTCCTGTGGAGTGACATAACTTTGCTTAGTGTTATTATGATTGTGATTTATAGGTGGAATATAAGTGAAATATATCTGACATAAGTCAGTGGGTGTAATGTTACAAAAAGTCATAAAATATGTTGCAACATTAAGTGAAGTTCCAACAAATAGAACAAGTTCAGGTGGGTATTGAAAGGCATTGAGGCCGAACAGTGAAAAAATGGGGTCCTTAAATTGAGAAAGCATTGTAAAAAATAAAGGAGGGCCAATAATTTGTTACAGTTTGAGTCCTAAAATTTACCCACCTGTTAAATCCAATATTATCATTTAATTTGAAAGTTACTAGAAGAAATGGAATATCACTACTTACTGAGGGTCAAATGCCAGCACAGATCCAACAGAGCTAGTCAAGTATTGAAGAGACTTAATTGTGAATAAAGGCTAAATAAATATTAATACCAAACACATCACGGGTGTGTTCATGTTCATCTGAGTTGAGAATATGTGAAAGGTCTCTCCTGTAGCAGTTACTGTATATGAGAATAGAGCTTTATGTGAACTTGTAAGCTGAGATGTATTAAATAAATTCAAGAAATTGAGTGAGAGGCATTTACTGCTATCATTTTTTTCTGAGCCCAATTGAGCTCTTCCAAAATACTCTTCGTAAACTGGGAAGCCAGTGAAGGTCAGGATGAAGACTAAAATTAGCACTTTACATTCTGTGTAGGTGCAATTCAACAGTGGGATGGGAAAACCCATGCTGGCAGCCCTTCACAGCAGCCTGGGCGTCAGAAACAGTGGTGCAGTGCTCGTGATTTGTTGGTGCAGTTTAATATAGACAGTGTCTCCAGGGTGGACGGAGTGAGCCGATTCAGTCAAAGCATGTAGCAATGCAGATTCAAGCTGAGATTAAATAGAACTGAGAGAATATGTCATCATGACAATAAAGTAAGTGTGTATGCATTTAGTCAAAGAATGCATATCCATCTGTTAACAGGTCAATGGTGCAACTGAATGCTATTGCATAAGCCATCCACTTAAAGCTTCATGAAGATGAAGAATAGTGCCATTTGTACATTCAACTAATCCAGCTGATTCAGGATGGTAAGAACAATGAAGAAGCTGATGAACTCTTGATGCTTTCCAAGGTGTTTTAGCCAGATTTATTACTTCAGCAGTGAAGCACTTGGTTGCAGCAATGTGACTGGGAAGATGTAGTTCTTAATACCAAACATAAAGTGAAGAGTTTTCCAGGTCCCCCTCACCCAACCATTAGCTCTGTTATTTGTAGGATATGCAAACAATTTCAATAAATGCTTTTCTAATTTAGCACACGTTTACAAAACTGTGTGTGTCTGTGTGTTTAGAAACTTAACCAATATTGAAAGAAAGTAAAGACTGTCTGCTCCCTCTCAGGCAAATTCAAGTGAAGTAGAAATGTAACCAGTTAAGTATGAAAGAACAACTACCTGTTTTGAGTATATTTTTAATCAAGAGGGTTTCATGTCGGGTGTAAAGGTGTGACTGCCTTAAGCCTAAACCTATATATTGTTTCTCAAATATGAAGAAATTAACCTAAAACAGAATTATTTTTTAGAAGCAAACATCCAACTAATTCTTAGGGATTCTTACTGTACATTGTAGGAATTGATACCTAATAATCACTAAGACACCCACCCAGGGTATGCCAATAAATGTATGACTGAGTGTGATTTATTGTGTTCACCCAGAGGTAGGCCAATAAATACTGGGGAAATGAAAATATTTTAGCTTGGTTGTTTAATTATCGGTTTTCCCTTTGACAATACTAGTAATTGATCAGATAGTTCTGCCTAGCTGCTACTTTCTTTTCCTTTTCTTTCTCTGTTGTAGCAGGGTGTCTCTGGCCTTTAGACCTTTATAACACATGCCTTGTTTTAAGAAACAGAATAATAAAATTTATTGATAGAAACAAGGTTTATAGGAATATGATAACTGCATATATATGTTAATATATAAGACAGAATGCAGACAGACTAGACAGACAAACGTCTAACATAGAGGCTGGCTGTTTACTTGCTATTTAGAGTCCTGATGTATCTTGGAATAGATAAATAGCTATATGATACCAAGTATTTAAAGATGATATCTGTATGTTGTGTGTGTGGGAGTTGTTGCTTTTTGCAGCTCTTGGTTCAAGTGAAGGATTCTTCTTGCGTGGAGTGAACTCTTTACCGTTATGATCCTTTGTTTGTAGTGTTCTGTGATGCTGCTTTCTCGGCTTGCTTTCTGCAGTTAGGCCCTTTGCTGCGCTCTTTCTGCAACTTCATAGGGAAAAGCACTACTCTTTCTGTCACACTAGTTTAGATGCTGGCGTTCCTTACTTGAAGTAATGGTGGTTTCCGCCCACCACTTGGCCTGGCAGCAGAGACTGTCAATTTCTGATCCACAAAAAAAGAAGAAGGTTGTTGGTTCTCTGTTCCCCAAACAGAGAATAGCTCCTCAGCCTTTAATTTCAGAGAGATATTTCAAAAGGCCATTTTGCAGATTTTCCCATTCCTCTGAGAATCCCAGAGATGGTGTCCCTTGAGAATCCCTCAGGAGTTCAGTGAGAGTGTCCCAAGAGAAATATTCAGATGGGATAATGCAGAGAGTTTTAAGGTAAAGTATTATTCTCCTTATGTGTTTAAAGTCACTTCAGATTACAAAATCAGTGTGTTCTTATAGCAGCGTTTCTAAGCCTTTAAGTATTTGTGACCTGAGTTTTCATAACAGTTTTAATCAGCTTCCCTAGATTTTTTGAAATGTAGATGCATATTTTATTATACCTACTTAACTTTTATCGACATTTAACTAACTCTATATTTATTGTTCTAGTATCAGAATGTAGTTTTAAGTTAATTTGTTTTGGTTTCAACAGATGTTTTTTCATATTTTTGATTCTTGTTTTCACATCTTTGCGCCCTAGGT
>NW_024379123.1:0-25113 GCF_016835505.1 Polypterus senegalus
TAAATTAAACTTAAAAACTGAGGTTCTCCTCATGTCTCAAACCATCATTATCAAAGCTGATAATCTTTCTCTTGTGATTGATAACTCTGTTGTTTCCCCAACACCTCAGGTTAAGAGTCTAGGTGTCATCCTTGACAGTACTCTATCTTTCAAATCTCACATTAATAACATCACTCGGCCTGCTTATTTCCACCTAAGTAATATTCATCAACCCTCCCTCACTCCCCATACCACTGCCATACTTGTTCACAGTCCTGGGGCCTCATGTATAAGCGTGCGTGCACTGAAATGTTAGCGTAAGAACTTTTCCATGTTCAAATCGCGATGTATAAAACCTACACTTGGCGTAAAGCCACGCACTTTTCCACGGTACCCCATGCCTTGTCGCGCAAGTTCTCCGCTCGGTTTTGCAAACTGGCGGCACCCAGCGTCAAAGCAATGGTACTGTTCTTGTGTGATTACTCATTATTTTCATGGCGCTTTATAAATACACAGAAACTAACCGCATATTGTTTATTAGTGTAATGCATCTGATTGTAATTAACTCGTAACAATATAATGGTCCAGGAACAGCCATAGTATTCCAAATACCATAACTGCTTTAGCGTTGTTACTCTCACTTCTTCTTCTTCTTCTTCTTTCAGCTCCTCCCGTTAGGAGTTGCACACAGATCATCTTTTTCCATATTGCTCTCACTGCGACTCGGAGTATTTATATCACTGTATCTGAGTGTGAATCACAGCAGCTGATCGGAAGAAATTATCGGGATACAGCTTTAAGACGCTGTCTCAGCCACTGCAAAATGTTTAAAGCCTTTCCTGTTACACCTCGCGGTTCAGAAACAGTTTAATCCCAAGAACTTTAAATGCACTCAATCAATTGCTCCTTGTAGAACAGTTTGTACTTATAAGTACAATCATCTCACTGTAAACTTGCACTACAGTTATAATATCTCACAACCTGGGCCACTTTATAAAGCGGCGTATTTACATATGATGGCGATATCATTTTAAGGTGAAATGCAGCAAAATATGTTTGTTAAATTATACACATAAAACTTTAACTTCATTTAAATAATCTATATTCTTCACTGGGAGTGTCGTGAAGGATAGAATAATTAAACATGTACTACGAAGATATTTCAATATTCTTTAAGCGTTTTGAAGAATCGAGCTAAGCTTACAGATGGCAACCTCTATTACAGAGCTGATTGTGGCGATCGGTTACTTGGGGAAAGAAAAGCAAGGACTCTTGGGCGCGTAATATATTGAATATAAAACAGAAAGAAAATAACAACACAGCTAAAAGCACGCGACAAATTTCGACAAAGATAAATGCTTGTCATGGGCACGAGGCTCATGAAAACATGTTTAATAATGTGCTTTAGCTCTATCATCATGAAAATGACATCGTATACATCTCAGAATAGTTTAGTTATTCAGAGAGCTGTAATATCACGAATGTAATGGACTCTGTGTCCAGTTGGAAGAAGAGAGCCAGTTTAAGAAGCAAGTAGTGATTCACACATAGATCACATCAGTAGAAGATCAAATACAAAACAAAGCATGTAACGTGCTACTTTAATTACGATGTAATTTTGAGAAACTAGTTAATTAAACGATTTTAAGATGAAGTTTATAATGTTCTACTAAATGACAAAATAAACTACATGATTAAAGTGGAAAATTCGAGATTAAAGTTGACATTTAGTGCTTTTTCCCCACCGTGTGCCTTTTTCTCTGTACCTAATAAACTTTCATATGACACTCAGACGGTGGGCTTACAACTCTTCTTTTCACGGCAACTTTGATATGTGACTTCTTTTTTATTTCCGGCACTAGTGCGATTTTGTGAATTGAGTTTCTCCAACACGCTATGTCCTTTCGATCAACTTCATTTTGTTGATTATAACACGGTTTATTTGAACAAATAGTATCTTTTTCCTTTGCCTCCACTTGGTATTAGCTGAAATTCTTATATTTTCCCGTGCTTTTCCCATTGTCTTTTTCACAGAAGGCTGCGCTTAAGGCGATTTATATTGATTTGCATATTCAAATAGGTGTAATTCTGGGAGGATTTGGGCGTTACAAAATCTGGCGTCACGCGTTAGTTTTCACGCTGATCGGGGTTTATGTAGCGGAAGAATGTGGAAGTTGGATCGCTGATTCCGCATCTGGATTTTCTGTGCGTAAGCACATTTAGAGCTTTTGTCTTCGCCATGTTATAGTGCGAGTTCGCATGGCGTTATACATGAGGCCCCTGTTACTTCTAGCCTGGGCGACTGCAATTTCCCACTCCTCTTTGGTCTCTCTAACAAAGCTCTTCATAAGCTTCAGCTAGTCCCGAGTTTTGCAGCTCGCATCATTACTCGAACCTCATCTATTCATCATATTACTCCGGTCTTGCTGCAGCTTCATTGGCTCCTAAGTTTCAAATTGATTTTATAATTCTGCTATTAAAATTTAAGGCCATTCATAACCTTGCCCTCCATATCTGTCTGATCTTCTTCATGTTGCCATTCCTCCGTAACCTCTTCATCCATCCACCTGACTGTCCCTTTTGCCCATCTAACCTCCATGGGGAGCAGAGCATTCAGATGTTCTGCTCCCAAGGTCTGAAATTCATTACCTATTGAGCTCAGAAATATCAAATAATTTTCAACCTTCAAATGTAAACTTAAAGCGCATCTGTTTAAAATAGCTTTTCTTTATGATTACAGTGGCTTTGTTTGGTTTAATTTTATATCTTCTGTTATTTTTCTGATGTTTTAAGTTGTTTTATAATGTGTCTTTCTATTTATTCATTTATTATTTGTTCGGTGTCCTTGAGTTCTCAGAAAGGCGCCTTGTATAAATAAAATGTATTATTATTATTATTATTATATATTTATGGCAAAAGTTTATTTTGGACTATCAAGGTTAGCTAACAAACTATTAATTAGTACTGTTTTGTTGTTTTACTACAGCCATAAAAATACATTAAAATGCTTATCCTGGCTGTCCAAGAACCTGAGGAGAGAGAGAGCTGAACCAGTAAAGATTAAATGGCAGGAATTAATTTGGAAAATATCTACCTATCTGTCTAGTTCAATATAGTTACTAAGATGATGCCAAACTGCATGGCTGATTTGCATTCAGAATGTTTTAAAAAGTAGTTTGATTGGCCTATAGTTAAAAATAAAAGCGAATTTCAACAAGGGTTGTACTTGCACTTGCATTTTCCCTCTATCTCACGTCCTTCTTATTTTTCCCATTCAACTCTGTTTCTCACCTGTCTCAATATCTGCTTAGTTCTAACTATAGCATTAGGACACAAGTACGCATGAAGGGATGTCATGGAGAGCTTAGCATTACCAACTATTGTCATCACTGATGTAGATTTAAGATATGGCAAGATCCATGAGGGAAAAAGACTTCTTGAACCAAAAAGTAAACAAATTCTCAGTAGTATGTGTGATTTCTTTTTAAACATGCTACATGCATGTATAATATGTTATACATTTCTAAAATGTGTTGTGTTGAAAATAAAGTAACCATTATCTATTTACGAGATATTCTTCTTATTCCTTCAGAACTACAGCATATGTAGGCAAGTGGTGCTCTAAATGGATGGACCTTGGTGGAAATGTCAAAGTTGAAGAAGCCCTCATTAACAAGTGCTACAAAGATCCTATAAGAGCAGAAACAATTAACACTGAGGAAGCTTACACACTGTCTTGTTTATTCTCTTTCCACCTAGTATTTATTTAATATTTTATTTATTATTCCTTATTTATTTAATACTTCTTTTAATATTACTTTTCCCCCATAACTGCAAAACTAGGTAATATAAAATGTTTCAATGTAAAGCAGTAACTGCATAAAATTCATACATTGCTGTAAGTTATTTTTTAATTATTTTGTAAATATATAAAATTCATGTTTTAATAATTATATGTATATAATACATGTATTATATTATTAATACTTTATAATATTTAATAAATATTGATGTATATACAGTAATTATAAATATGTAGAATTTTGCTTGTTTAATTGAGTTGCTTTTAAGTAGTTTTGAAGTTCTTGACAAGTTACATTTTTTTAATTAAATAAAACAATTACTTTGAACTGATCCTTTTGTTTAACAGTTTGTCAATTTTAAAATTATAACAAATAAGTTTCTGTTTAAAAAGTAAAAAAATTCATGTAGAAATGTTTAAATACCTGAGTAAAAACACATCAAAAGAAACATGCTGGACCATGATTACTGGTGAACTCTAATTTTGCATTACTTTATTAATGTAATTTGACTTTACAATACATTTATTCTGAATGTATTTCCTGTTGTGTTTTCAAGTTTATTTGTATTGCTACTGAGATATTGGATGGATACTTATTTGCTCATGTAAGTCTTGAGGGTTGCTTTCTTTAGTACATGGAGAAGCACATAGGTCATTATTAAGCCTCAGATGATACACTACTGAGATCTCTGTACTTTCTCCTATTTCTCAGTCTTGTATCTTAATTATGTCTCAATCTTAGCTCCTTTTTCTCTTTGTTTTCTTGATAGCTGCTCCTAAGGCATTTTTTGAGAAATATTAGTGAAAGATGAAATCTAAATGATTCAGTATTGAGAATCCAAATTATGTCTCCTGAGCACTAAATAAGCCATCACTGAGCAGTAATTTTTCCTCTGGGGAGTGGCTTCTTTCTCAAAGTGATCAACTGATTATTAAGCTTTTCTTCACTGCCAATGGTTCTGTTGATTTGCTAAAGTCCTGTATAAATATGTGATGAAAATTGCAGATAATACTATTTCAATATAAAACTTTCATTTACACATTAACTTTTATCTCCTTTGTACAAAATATTTCCTTATTATTTTCCATTAGAATAAACTAGTCTGCATTGGTATTTAGAAAGAACAGCAAGTCTAATAGAAAAACATTGTGTTAAATCCGAAAAAGATATATGAACTTGAAGTTAACATCTACAAAACATTACACATGATTATTCAGTTTATCGGTTAAGTTAACCCTTTTTAAAAATGCATTCAGATATGAGATTTTCTTAACTATATAACAAAGTAATTCTACAGTCCACTTTGTGCATTCGCCTAACAGAAACAGAAAAGTTTTGGAAAATTAACAATATTCTTAATATAAGACAAGAGTTTTCTAGCTATACCTGCTCTGTTTGGCCAGAAACTCAAATTCTGTAAATTGCTGCCATCAGGTGGTCGATCCAGTAGAACAAATTATTAACAGCTGCAAAACTGAAACTAAACTCTATAAATACCTTAAACTATTATAAACCACACTGAAATTTATCAAAGTACAAATTCTGAAATGTTTGATGAAATGGTGTTATGGGTTAACTGTCACTTCTAATTTGTCATAGTATGGTGAGAGTGGGTGAGTGTACACATGTCTGCAATGGGATGGGCTGATGTACTGTACAGAATTGTTTTGTTTTTTGTACTAAATTCCAACTGGGTCCTTAAACTGGAATCGTCTGGAAATTTACACTCCCCTAATTTACTTTTCTTTCTATTTTAGTTTCTTTGCTCTTTACTTTCTTACTAATTAGCGTGATGGGATACTGTCATCTATACTAATAAAAGTCAAAGCCCTCACTGACTGACTGACTCACTGACACACTCACTCACTCACTGACTCATTCATCACTAATTCTCCAACTTCCGTGTAGGTAGAAGGCTGAAGGCTGAAATTTGGCAGGCTCATTCATTACAGCTTACTTACAAAAGTTGGGCAGGTTTCATTTTGAAATTCTACGCGTAACAGTCATAACTGGAACCTATTTTTTCATCCATATTGTCACGCTTGGGTCACAGATTTGCACAGAGACACAGAAGGTCGTAGAAAAAAAGAAGGATTTTATTCAGACACACGCAAACACATGAGCTTAAAGCGTGCTCCATGACAAGTCAGATATAACAGTATCGCTAGGAGCAGAGAGAGATAAAAGCAAACAATCAATTCCAAAACTGACAGGCGCTCGCCAAGGCTTATAAGTCGGGAGACAGCGAGCTTAGTATTACGCGTTATAGTGCAAGGATAAGGAGCAATGTGTAGTCAGTGTTTGTGGTTTTCCCAGGGCGTCTGTCTCTATTTGGTGCGATCAGCCCTCCAGCTCACACCCTCCCCTCAGCTTTATTCACATTCCTGTGAATCAAGCGACTCTATACTAGGTTCATTTAGTCGTGATAACCGTCTGCGTTGGCGTGTTCAGAACCTGGTCGGTGCTTTACTGTGAAACTGTAGGTTGTAAACCAGAAACCATCTCATTAGGCGAGTTTGTATCTTTCTGTCGGTACAACCACTGAAGTGGAGCATGATCAGTTACCAAAGTGAAGTTTAGTCCCCACAAGTAATATGAGCCCTTCCACAGCCACCTAATTGCCAAGCATTCTTTCTCAATTGTAGAATAATTGCGTTCCTAGGAAGTAATTTCCTACTCAAATATGTGATTGGATGTTCTTCTCCATCAAAAATTTGTGACAGGACTGCGCCACACCAAATGCACTTGCGTCTGTTTGCAAGATAAAATCTTTTGTGAAATCCGGGTTCCTTAGATCTGGGTAAGAAGACAATGCTTTTTAAATCGTTGAAACGTTCTAATTTTCTGTCCACAAGATTGGTGGTTTTTCTGCCTCTAGTAAGTTCTGTAGAGGAGCAGCTCTATGATGCAAAATTTGGAATGAATTTTCTGTAGTAACCAGCGAGGTCCCAGAAAGCGCGTACTTGTTCCTGTGTCCCAGGTCTCGGATAACAAGCATTTCTTCTACTTTCTCCTATGTTGGCCTAAGTAAACCCTTGCCATAGAATAGCCTAATAATGAGTCTCAGGACATGCCTAGTTTCATTTCTAAGGGTTAGCAGTAGGCCAGCCTTTCTCAAGCTTTAAACGGACTAGCCGCTCTAAGTGTGTTTTCAATCATTGCTAAAAATCTCGCACATCGTCAAGGTATGCCCAGCATATTCAGAGTGAGGACATAGGATCGATCCATCATCGCTGAAGAAGTTAGAGGTGCCCGTGAGACCAACGGGAGTCTTGTAAATTCATAGAGTCCTCAGGAATCCAAATGCTTTTCTCACTGCTAGCCTCTAAAGGCACCTGCCAATAGCTTCGTGAGATCTTAGCGTGGGTATAGCTTCGCCTGACCAGTTTTCCAACAGTTCATGTACCCGGGGCATGGGATAAGCATCGAATTTGAGACCTTATTCAGCGTCTGAAATCGATACAGAACCGAACAAACCATCTTGCTTTTGGGACTAATACGATGGCTGCACTAGTCACTTTTACTTTCATAAATTACACCCAGTGTCAGCATCTTTTTACCTCTTAGCGCAAATATTTCGCCTTCGGTATCGAATGGCTGCATCATCTGTTGAACATCAGGTCTGTGGTAATTTTATGTTTTGTAATTTAGTCTTGCCTGGTAAATCTGAAAAAGACATCTGTGTTCCGTTCTATCAAAGATAACAGTTCTGTCTTTTGCGTGTCAGATAGATCGTTCTTCTTAAGATCCATTGCAGTACCACTTGTCACGCTTGGGTACAGGATTGACAGAGACACAGTAAGGTATAGAAAAAGAAGGATTTTTATTCAGACACGCAAACATGAGCTTAAGCGTGCTCCATGACAAGTCAGATATAACAGTTCCAGTAGAGAGAGAGATAAAGCAACAATCAATTCCAAAACTGACAGGCTAGCTGCAAGGCTTATAAGTCGTGGGACTACGCTGAGGCTTGTATTCGCGTTATAGTGCAAGGATAAGGAGCAATGTGTAGTCAGTGTTTGTGGTTTTCCAGGGTCTGTCTCTATTTGGGGTCGATCAGCCCTCAGCTCACAATATACTGTAATAGCTGCAGCTCGACAAGTGTGGGAGCGGGTCGTGCGCGTCATCACACCTCCCGTGAATTGAGGCCTGACCATTAAGCTAAATATTTGCGGGTGAAGGACTGTGCTTAGCATATTCATAGTGAAAATATCGAATCACAAACTGATGTTATTATATTTTCTCATGAATACTTATTAAATAATTACAAATAGTCTGTCCGCTTCCTTTCTGAGCTTTTCAGATGGTTGTGCTGCTTCCAGGCATGTATTTTTGTATTAAAGCATTTAACCAATCAAATTTTAGCCATCATTTGTTGCCAGGAATAGAGGACTTTACAATCCGTTGTGCAGGCACTCTAACACAGAATAAATGTCAATTAACCTGTTGCTTCAACCAATCAAATTTTGAGTTGGTGTCAATGCGACCCTGTAGCAGGGTGTGGCGGCGTCACCGTATTCAGACCCATTGATGGGATAGAAGCGCAGGTTCGATTTTCAGCATTAGCTTCAATGGGGATAGAAAGGGACTTTTGATGGAACTGAGGCACGGATAATCCGTACGACAGAGTGATTGAACTGTTTTTAAGGAAAGAGAGGAGGATGGATTTTGTTTAGAAATAATCCAAATTTTTGGTGAGTGAAATGTTGCAATTCTATCTGCGATGCAGCGGCTCTTTATACTGTATTTCTGCATATTAAGATGGTTTTTATAACCATAAATTCGTTTTTGAGGGGCAGGTTGATTCAGACAGGGCAGTACTGAAGGCCAACTTGTGAGATGCACGGTCGGCAATGGACCAAATGATCGTAAATTTAATGAACATTACAACGAAAATAAACAAAACTTTAGAGAGGCCCATGATTAAATGAGCGGTAAAAGTAAGGCGGCGATGGTGACTTATTGAGGCAGGCAGACCAGAGCACAATAGCACAATAGCCGGGCTTGATGTGGTGCGCGTTAAGTCGATCTAAAATGCGCACTCAGATTCGAAAAAATATATCTTTTCAAGTTCTATTTGGATATAAGTAGGTTCTATTTAGTCGACAGAAATATCTTTGTTGGGAATGTAAGTTGAATTTAGTCTTTGCATTTCTATGGTGAAGAAAAATTTAAGAAAATGATGATTAAATTTAACTTACATTCCTACCAACGATATTTCTGTCATAAAAAAATACTATATTTAAAATTTAAATAGAACTTGAACAGATCGATAGTTCATAATGCCACGCATAACTTCGTGCATGTAAGAGCAGAAGTCATCCGTTTAACAACAGCGTATGGCACTGATGCAGTAGCCTGCCTATTTAATTATTTAGTAATGGATAGATAAATTAAGAATTTGTACAAATAATGTTTTTGGTTTTCTTCCTCAATGGAGTCTGCACGCAGCAACAGCTACTTGCACCGAAAGTGTGTTATATATATATATATATATATATATAGTATATAATATGTGTGTGTGTGTGTATATGTATGTGTGAATATATGTAGATATGTGTATATATGTATATATGTATGTTTATGTGTATGTACTGTATATATATTATGTGTGTGTGTGTAGGTATGTATGTGTGTGTATATATGCGTAGATATGTATATATATGTGGATGTGTGTGTTTGTGTTGTGGCAGTAGAGGCTAGTGCTCCTTGAACCCTCAGGTACCACACAGACACGGATAAAGTCCAAGACTTCTTTATTGTTATCATTAACATGCACAAGCACTATCCACTATTCATTCACTAAATCAACACAATAACACTCTCCTCATCGCTGACACTTGACCCTCTACCTCCCAGCTCAGCTCAGTGTCTGGACTGGCCGTAGTCCTTTTAAGCCCCTGACCGGAGGTGTTCCTGCCCAATTAGTCCACAGTTCTTATTACTTCTGGGTCAGGGTAAACAATCCTTTTCTTCAACCCGGGAGCACGTAGCTCCTTCCTGTCCGTGACCGTGGCATACTCCCGGATTATAGGGCACACATGAGCCACAGCCCCCTACAGCGACTCCCAGTGGCCCCCAAGGTATCCAGCTGGGCTGTGTAAAAACACTACATAGTCCATGAGGCCCTGCTGGAACTCGGGGCACGATCCTGCTGTCGGGAGAGCTCCTCCTGGCGGCCTGGGGTGAGGGCCGGAACACAAAGCCGACAGTCCTCCACAGTGTGTATATATATATATATATATATATATATATATATATATATATATATATATATATGTATTATATATATGTGTATATGTATATATGTACATATGTATGTATATGTGTATAGGTATATATATGTGTGTGTATATGTACTTATATATATATATATATATATATATATATATATATATATATATATATATATATATATATATATATATATATATTTATATGTGACAGCAACACTCATAACAGTGACAAAACAATTACATTGACAATCATGTTACGTTATTTTCAAAATGTTTCCTTTTCTTTTTCATTACTTCTTTAACACTACTTCTCTGCTGCGAAGCATGGGTATTTTCTAGTCAGTAAATAAAACTCATCAGGAAAACCTTTCAGTTTGTATAATCCTTCAGAAACAGACACTATAAAATGGAGCAGCAGACTAACTATTATTAAGCGGCTTATATAATTGCCAAACAAATAATAAATGAAGAATAAGGATTATTACAACCTATTAAAGATGCTGTTAAGTAGAAGGTACTAAACATAACTATAGAGTATTACAGTGGGTAGCAATCAATAAAAGCCTTCTAATTCAAAGAGATACAAATCTTTATAGATATTTACGTGTAATTACTGTTTTTAAATGTAATTAGCCCTCACAGAAAAACATCATAAGCAGTCATATGAAAAGGAACCCCTCTCAATTCTTCGGATTTTTGTTTATCATTGGCTGAGCTTTCAAAGTAGCAACTTCCTTTTAATATATGACATGCCTTATGGAAACAGTAGTATTTCAGCAGTGACATTAATTTTATTGGATTAACAGAAAATATGCAATATGCAGCATACCAAAATTAATCATACCAACAGAGATATTACATCAATACTTAGTAGAGCATCCTAAAGCCTTCAATGAGTGACTGGATTCTTTCCCCGGTTCCTTCCAGCATTCCTCCACTTCCAGCTCCTCCCCATAAAATGTCCCCGGCCATCTTTGCGTCCTGCATATGTGCATTTTTGAGTTTATGTATCGACCTGGAATTTTTGTTTATTGTGGAGAATTTTACAGTATCTGGCCGGAAACCCCAAACCTTTATGCTGTCTTTTGATTAATTTATTACACAGTTTATAACATTTGATTTAATTTAATACAACTAAATACTGCTTTACTAAAATCTTTGTTCGGAAAACACACCAGTACTCAGATGTTCCTAGGAAATGAAAGACATACCACTGTTATCTTTTTTGTTTAATGTAAGAGTAAATTATTATGCAGGCTGAAAAGGGTTCCCAAACATTTTTATATGACTGTAGTTTTACTGAAAATAGTAAGCCAGATTACAATTGATTAAGTTAAAATCTATAAAAAGTAAAGCAAATGGTTTTAACAAAAGATAATTGAAAAATCAATAAGGATAGATCAATATACAAAAAAACAAACTAAACAAGTTAGAAAATATATGCATGGTGTAACATTAGGGTGTGTTTGAGGACTGTGCTGGTGCTATAAGTAGGTTCTAGAACCTTCTCAGTTAATTTCAGGGTTGTGGGGGGCCAAAGAGGTCAATGGAATGGGCAAAGGCTGAAAATACACATAGACAGGACTTTAGTCCATCACAGGGAACACTTTCATTCACATACACACACAGTGACAATTTGCAATTGACAATTAACATAACCAGAATTAAACAACAAAAAAAAACAACTTTTGTAATGAATTCTATCTTGGGTTGAAAATGCCTGGTCATAGTTATTTTCATGAAATGGGACTTGCAATGGGATTCAGTTACGACAAATGTTAGGGAATGACACAAGTGTAAGGCAAACTTGATTACAGTGACTGACCGTTATGGATATCAGATGAATGTGGCACTCTGATAGTAAATTATAGGATGACATGATTTTCACTGTCCCAAAGCAGGACATTTGTGTAGTATGTATGCTTATGCATAATGCTTATCCGTGTTTAGTGCCTGCTTTAACTCATCAGAGTATGATCAGGGCATGCAAGAAAAAGGCACTTTAATAAATAAACTCATATGATTCTTCATTGTTGTTGATTTAAAAACAAATAAATGGCAGTGCTTTCTGTTTGTTGGTTACCGCCATAATGTTCATAATCAAGCAGGGGTCTCCTCTGAGTTTTGTCTACCCTATTATATTACATCAAGAGGGAGGAGGGTTTGGTTTGGGGCCTCAACCTTGGAGAGTTGTAAACACTGTATATTGTGATAATGTTTGTTTCAATGGAGTAATGTTTTGTTAGATGGGCAGCCTGTTAAAATTGGGGTTTTCTGCTATTCTTTAGTTATTTAACAGGATGTATAGCCAAAAATTGGAATTGTCCCTGTCACCAGGTTTGGTCACCCTAGTAATTTATTAGTGAATCATTGCAATCTCCAGTGTCCACGTGTGCTGGAGACAACTTCATGGCTCATATAAATTAAATTACACTCCCAATCAGGAGTTGGCACTGTTGCCTAACACCTTTCCTCTTCCTCCCTTTGCAGAAGCAGTGCTTTACAGTTGCAACGGTTCCAGATAACCAAAATCCAGCCTCTTCCTGTCCTCCAAAATAAAAAACAGTTTTGATGCAATCTCAGAGTCAGTCGATTAGACAATTTATTGTTTTCTGTTTGTGCATTTCCAGTCTGCATTACTGTATATGGGATTCAATACAATGCCCTGAATCTTTATTTGTTTTTTTGATATATTCTTAGAGTAGTTTCCAGGATTTCTACACCTGAAGATGACAGAGCAGGTGGATCTGACAACTATCCTGGCTGCACTCACAGCTGAGGTTCAGGAGCTCTGGGTACAGGTCACGGAACAACAGACCCAGCTCACTAAGGCAGAGACATGAAATCTAATCTGAATGGCACTACAAGAATAGAGTGCCTTCGATCCATTCCATGTACTATTACTGCTCCTACTGAAACATGACATTGAGACATATTTTTTTGGGTTTTGAGCAAAGATCAACCTGACTTCACTGGGATTGAATGGAGAGGGCGTACATTCTGGTGTCATTCCTTATGGGGAAGGTTGAGAGGGTTTACTTCAACTTCGATGAGTGGGCCACCTCGAGGTATGACACCTTGAAATGAGAGTTTTGGCCCAGTGTGAAGTAAATGGATGCCAGCAAGTGATGCAGTACAGGGAGTAGCTCTATCAGGAGTATGATATATGGGGCCATCGGTTGAAGGTAGTGATCAATAATGCAAAGAAAATAGTGAAATCATGACAGATGATTATCTGGTGTGCACCCACCCTGAACCTCTTGCTCCAACCAATCTACCGACAGGCCTGGAAGAATACAGAGACCCTCATAGACACCTTAGGGGGCACCAGGCAGCCAAGCAAAGCGAGTGTTCAAAATGGACCACTGATTGGCCTATACCATATATGGTATGTGTCTCTAAAAGCAAGCTTACAAGTCACAACATGAATTTGGGGACCAGATGAAAGAATCAGCACCTACTCTTTGCTGTTACATGTGTGGAGAAATTGGTCACAGCATCCCCAACTGTCCCCATCTCAACGAGCCGATGGACTGAAGTTGGGCCAGGGAAAGGTATCATACTCTTCCTTATGCCTCCTTTATATAGGTGAGATATAATAAATGCACATAAAATGACTGCACGTATTCATTCTGGGAGTAACATTTCAATTGTTGCTCTCAATTTGTACTTCGGCACCAATGGGTAACGGAAGACCTGTCTAACGTGTAACCATGGAGCAACTCAATGGTACAGGTCTGCTTCTTTTGTAATTACCTTTATGTAGCGGACATAAGTGGCGGTTATGTGCAGTCCATCCTATCTTATATTGGGGGTGGGACTAGTCTGAAAGTAAAAGCAGAAAAGCACTAAACAAATCTGCTAATTCAGTAGGCCTAGCAGTAGATGATGAAACATCATCTCATGGACAATGACTAAGATGTTACCTTACTCACCTCAATATCTCTAGCAAAGTCACGGGTGTCACCAACTCCACCCAGGTAGGTCAACCCTGATCCTTCTCAGACCTCCAATTCCAATTTTGAAAAACCGCCCACTTTTGAAGAGAAAAGTGGAATGATGATCCTACAAGTCAACAGTCAACGGTTAATGTGCTGTCCATTCATGCCAACAGGAACACATTTTGTGCTTGAAAATGATTTATTAAATTGTGTGTCAGAGACAGGCCAATTCCAAAAACATTGCATGGGAACTGGTAGGGGTCTTCACACAGGTCGTCCTCCCTAAAGTAATCCTAATGGATCAAGGGACACTGTTTACCTTAAAGATGTTCAGGGATATTGCCAAATTACTCCAAATCAAGCACCTTAAAACCTCAGTATGCCATCCTTAAATCAATGTTTTAGTAGAGCAGTTTAATCAGACGCTCAAGCAAATACTTTGTAAGGTGGTCAGTGATAAACTGTAGAAACCAGAATCAGTTACTAACCTTTGTGTTATTTGTATAACACGAAGTCCTAAACCTCTAGTGGTTTTCCTTTTGAATTACTTTTGAGCATCAACCCCGGGGATTACTAGATATCTTAAAGAAGGTTGGAAAAGTGAGGCACTCCTTCCAGAAATTTCCTTGAATATATTGCACTATATATTGCAATATGGAGCATACACAATTTTCACAGGCCCAGATCTATAGCCATGGAACAATGCTCTGTGAGTTTGCTCCTTAAAATCATGTTATGGTTGTCATCCACTTCCCATTTCAACTTATTGGCCAATTGACAAGGGCCCCATGAAATTAAGGAGAGGAAAAAGTTGGTATACTATCTGGTCAAACGACCATCGTCAACTGGTCAAACATGTTTATCACATAATCTGTTGAAACCATGAAATAACAGGATCCCAGTCCTACTCCAGTCAACAACCTTCCTTCTTTGCTTTAAACAGAAACCTTAATTTCAGTTTAATTTGATGCCCAAGCAACAACGGGTCTCTAAGTAGCCATCCTGTCCATCATGGATGCGGTTAATGACAAGCATGTTAGGTTCTCTCGATTGAGCATGACATCATAACTGACCTGAGGTTAGTCAATGAGAATGCCTGTATAAACTCCCAGAAGCAAAACAAACAGAGATCAAATGAATACTATCGTCTTGGTCCCAAAGCCTGATGGCAGCTGGTGCTTTTTCAATGACTTTCTTTGGCTTAATCAAATATCCACTTTAATGCCTATCCGATGCCTCGAGTGGATGAACTCCTTGAGTGAAATGTTATTTTGGTTCACAAAGCCATATATTTAGGGTATACAGTCTGAGGTGATACGGATTGACCACAGTTCACAAAATTAATGCCATACTCAACTGGCTCTATCCACAAATTCAGGGCAAGTATAAGCCTTCCTGGGACTTTGTAGGTACTACTATTGGTTTGTAAATCGCTTTTCTGAAAGAACTGCACCTTTGACTGATTTGACAAAGAAGACAGCTCCTAATACGGTGGTTTGGGATGAAAAAACAGAAACTGCATTTTGTGACTGCACTTGTATTATTGGCTCCTGACTACCTTTTAGCCCAGTTCACGCATCGTAAAACCATGCTGAGACAGGTATTGTCAACACCCTGTCAAGTTCCTGAACCAGACACTTTTGGACTGGGAATACAGTTATGCAAATGGTGAAGAAAATATTGACAATTAAATGGGCTGTTCATAAGCTGAGGTACTACCTCCTTGGCCATGAGTTCATTCTACTGACAGACACAATGAATGAAATCACACATCACTAGATGGTTCTTGGACCTCCAGCCTTTTAAATTTAAAGTCCTGGATTGCTGTCATCACATTGTGCTTTCTTGGAAACATGACCTCTTGATTCAGGCTGTCTGACCTGAGCGTGTCTGGGCTGAGGGGAGAGCCATGTCACGCATGTACACTTGGGAGACACCATTATGGCTCATATAAATGTAATTACACTCCCAACCAGTTGTTGGCACTTTTGCCTAATGCCTTTTCTCTTCCTCCCACTGCAGATGCAGTGATTGAAGTCACAATTCAATGACATCACATCTGGGTCCAGATCACCTGAACCCACCTCTTTCTGTCCTGCAAAGTGAAAACTGGCTCCGATACCATCTTGGTGTCAGTCGATAGGAGACTTGCATCTGAAAAGACAGTTTATTGTTTTCTTTTGCACATTTCCAATCTGCAAATTATGCAGGGTTCACTACTGTGCCCAACTCTTTATCTGTTTCTGTGATTTATTCTTAAAGCAGATAATAGAGCTGTCAGGTGGTTTACTGTAAGATTAATACTGAGTAAATGTTTATTTATACACAATAGTTTACACACCACATGGCTTCATATCTAGATAACCTTTCATTTTCTGTGCATCCATTTTAAACTTGTATGGTTAGAAAGACAGTTTAACTAGTTTGTTACAACTTAAAGCATTAGGAGGTATGACATATTTAAGCACTGGCTCTCTTTCAACTTTAGTCACTGGTAAGACTTTATAGGGCAGAAACAACTTAGTGATGCAGTGGCAAGTAGCTAGTGACAGTGACCTCGTAACTTGCATATGCAGTCTACTGGTGTTTCATTAATTTGTACTGGGGATCAGTTTGCTGTCATTAGAGGCTTTTGTAGGTGAAAAAATGGAAAATACAAAAAATGTTCATATAACCACTAAGAAGGTAAACAGTAAAACAAGTTGAAGTCACACAGAATGTTTCTCCATTATAGGATTGGCAAGTTACAAATTTGACAATGTTTTTCGATGGCAGATTTTGAAATTTTAGAACTGTGTACAGCATGATCTAGTCAAGATATCTCAAGAAAATTGACCTGTCTAGACAAATTTTCCTGAAGAATAATTGTGCCACATTTCAACAAAATCAATCCACAAAGGTTCCAGATGTTTCATGCAGACAGACATACAGAAAGGGCTAATGCAATGGGTTCTTTGCAAATTATATACTAAAGCACTTAAAAAGAATTGTGCAGATAATATGTAGTAAAATACTCTCAATATTTCTGGTATCAGCAGGGTACTTCAAGTTCAAATTCAAAGAAGCAAGGTGTTTCCCAAACTACATATTAGATGGTTCAAACAGAAGATTAACAACAGAAGTCAAAATATATCTTTGAGGCCAAATTGTTTGGAAAATTCATTTTCAAGGCCAGAGAATGATGAATCAGGAAGCTACTTTATATAGAAATGAACAAAAATTACCAGTCAAAACTTAAAAAGCACTAAACATGGTTAATTAAGATAATTGAAGTACCAAGATAATTGCATAATCATGTATGTATATAGTATATACTAATATATATATATTTACACTTATGTAGAATTACATAAAAATACCCCCATACACACAACTACCAGAAATTATTATACCTCCTGTGCTGTGCTTGTCTTACAAGTTATAAATTATTTAATTGGATGTTCTACATTTAGGTTGAAAAATAAAAGAACAAGAATATAACTAAATAGTAATTTTGGTAAATGTATGCAGTAATGGAAAAAATTGAAAAAAGCTACATTTCAAAGAAAAAAATAAACAATAGGTAGCTCACCTCTGTAACTATGAATGTGTTATATTATCAAAGAATGAAAACAAGGTCATGTTGTTGGGGTGTGATACAGGTAGTCCCAGATTCTGGACACCCGACCTATGACATCTAACAGGGCTGCAGCTGTAGCGCATGCGCCTCAGTAACTGACGATTTGTCATCTTCAGTCTGGGAAGCGCTGCAAGCGGTGGCTGGACGGAGGCTAGAGGGGGCAATTTGCTGCTCGCGCAGTAGTGTCCCTCTGCTTGCTCCAGGGCGGTTTCACTGCCTGCCCACCACACACGGCTGCCCCATTCATAATAGGTGGGCGGCTGGTAATGCTAGCGGTGACAGTTGTGGCTAAATGGAGGCCATTGAGGGTGAAACGGGTGGCAGGGGTAGCATTGTTGTGTGCCTTGGATGGCTGTATGTTGAATGGGGCGGTGGTGTGCAGACACTGCAGGCAGCTTGCTGTAGTGGAGGTGACTGTGAGGTGGGCTGGTGATGAACCGCCCATCTTGCCCCATTCATTCTCAATAGCAAACCTGCTTGTACTGTGCACACATAACAGGAAGTTGTCTCTTGTCAGTACAGGGTGGGCCAGATCTAATTATGCAGATTCAGATCATCAGGATGACTTTGATTTATGTGGGGCGATTACAGTTTGGAGCGAAAGCGATTCTTCATGTTGTCAGTTCGACGGGTAGTAATATGTCAGGCACCTTCTGGTAAACTGTCAATCAAAAGATTTATTACCTTAAGCCCCGCCCCCTTTTGATTGATGACCGGAAGTCCCGCCCCCAACCACCTGTTCGGCCACCTGTTTGCCCCCCTCCTTGTCCCTGCCCCCAACCACCTGTTGCCACCTGTTTGCCCCTCCTTGTCACGCCCCAACCACCTGTTCGGCCACCTGTTTGCCCCCCTCCTTTCTCCCACCCCATCCACCTGTTTGGTCCTACTTTCTGTCAAGGGCAATTTGATGGATGTCTGCCCCCCTCCTTGAGCCCCCCAACCACCTGTTTGGTCCTCCTTTCTGTCAAGGGCATTTTGATGGATAGCCCTTCCTCCTTGAACCCCACCACCACCCCACCGACCTGCTTGGCCACCTGCCTGCCCCATCTCACTAGGGCAAGTCCAGACCAGCCCAAGGGATGCCTAGGCCCCTCTTCCGAAGACAAGTTCAGGCATGTTGCAGCGGACCCTGGACAAGTTCAGGCATGTCCCAGCCTGAAGGGGCCTGCCTAGGACCCACAGACAGGCAGCACCTGATGGCTGGGCAGCACCTGTTGGTTGGCCCCTCCACTTCCTGGCACACTTCTTCCGAGGACATACGCACACATGCTCCGGCGGGACCGATCTAACTTGTCGCCATTCCTGCAAATATTGCTTTGGGTAAGAATCCTTGTATCTATTTAACTGTTATTTTTAAAATATCTATCCAATCGTTGCTGTATCATTAGTAAACCCTTCTATTTTATCTAAACCCACTTACAGGTCCAGCTTTTTCCCATCTCCGTGAAAATCCTTTCACAAAACAACAACTGACATCAACTCACAGACAGGCACGGCTCTGAAAAAGCCTTCAACATGCTACACAGAAAGGAGATTTCAGGCCGCCTCTGCACAGTCTTTTGCACAGTCCGGCTTTTAGCAACCCCCTGCGCGTGCCCGCAAGCTGATCAGTGCTAAAGCTCTAAGCTTATGTGCAGGCAAGGTCACGTAGTTGAAGCACACGAAGGATCTCTCTCTCTCTCGCTGTTCACACTGAGCCGGGCGTAGCTATAGCCGTCAGTGCAGGCCATATGCTCGTGCTGTGTGTAAGTTCCCCATCCCTAACCCAGGCACAGGGAGCGCATGCTTATCAACAACTAGCGTAAACCCCTCCTCCTCTATCCCATGTTGTGGGCATGCACTTTTTCGAAGACGGATGGATTTTTAAAGTCTTTCACCTCAGAGCAACCGGTGGCTGGTGTCTTAAAGACAACTGTTTAAAGAAATCTTAAGTCTTACAATGGATTCTATTTCAAAAATTCTGGACTTTTCGATATAAGGATTTTTCGATGTCAGCCTTGTGACAGACAACAGACATTACACGGGTGTCCAGTTAAAATGATGGGCAAGCAGCTGTTATTACAGATTAACGTGCCCATTTCAAAAAATACCGCTTTTTTTGGGTATATAAATAAGTGTTCAGACCGGTCCATTACTCAGCAGGCCGTTAATACTGAAGAGGACATCGAATCTCGTCGGAAACATCAAGGATCACGGTATGGCATATTTTTGATTATCATATGCGCCAAACAAGTATGTTTTTAGAAAACGGATGGATGAACCCTTATATTTTATCCTTAATATGAATAATTTCCAAGTTTATTCTCAAGTGAGTGCGTCGCTTCGATGAGTACTGCGCATGGGCTCGTGTGCGATATAATATAAGATGCAGCATTTATATCTATCTGCGTGTACGACGATTAATGTACAAATTCATAGGACTGAAGCAAACCATATTAGCTTTTTCATACCGAAACGGGCTTTACAATCAAGTATTTTTGTCTCGGCGTCTGAAAATCCAAACAGAGCCTCTTCTCTGAGAATATTCAGGTATGGTTTAAAGCGCCCAGGCGGTGTAATATTAGCTCTGGCGTAATAAGAGGTCAGTATTCTGAACTACATACAGAAGGGACCGTACTCTTTCGAATCGGGCTCACTGTAGCAGTAAATAGTAAACCTGAATAAAACACAGAAGTATCATTTAATGATATCAGTTAGTGTTAAGTATTATCAAGCACTGGGATCTATTTAAAAGGATTATTTAATTTAGTTATAAACAAAATGATTGGGTGCATTTTGCTTTGAAATTAACAATAGTTTGATACAGCTTTAAGAATTAGAATGCAAGACAAACCTCTACACTTAATAACAAATGTTGCTGATTATGCTGATTGCTGTTTTATTTTAACCTTTTGACAAGAAGCCCTGGTCAGGAAGTATACCACATATTGAAAATGAACAGTGCCGACTAAACTAAATAGATATAATCTAAGATATTTTAGAATATGGACCTGTGCGCTAACCCCATGATTCTGACAAACTAAAGGGTCTTCACTTAATTGTCAAACATCCTGAGGGGGCTATGGATCTTGTAATGGAGGTGCAAAAGATTCTATAATCTTTATTCTTTAAAGGTCAATATGACAGAGATCTAGCGCCTGTGTCCATAGTGTTAACCAAACATAGGACATGATGTTCAAAATTCAACTAAGGTTTCAGAAGAGATAGGACAAGTTTGGCATGTGTTCTATATTCTCTTTTCTGTATTAACTATTCACAATGACCATACTCCCGAGACCTTAGGTTTTTTTATGCAAAAGTACATTTCACAGACTCGAATAAGAGAGATCCATCAAAATGCTCTTGACACAAAGGAGGCCCAATCAGGCCGGTGGGGTGGGAGTCTCTTTTCAAAGAGTCTTTGCCCCCCAAGCGCCTTGCATTTGTCGGGCTATATAAAAAACTTAACTAATGTTAATTAGCCTCATACTAGCAGATGTTAAATAATGTTTTCCCAACTCTTTGCAACCCCGTGGAACTGGCTAAATAGATGACAGCTTAGCTGATAATATACCCAGAACACGTAGGTTCTGTTGTAGTGTGCTGTGAGCTTGGGGTGATCCCTTGTTGATCCGGTCTTAATATGTTTTTAATCTCCTCTGTGACTTAGGATATGTAAACTTTACTTTTTACTATCTGACATTGTGTGCAGCAATACAGGGACGCTGCAGGGGACTGTACTTTCTCCGGTCCTGTTCAGTCTATATACATCAGACTTCCAATATGACTCGGAGTCCTGTCACGTCAAAGGTTGCTGATGACACTGCTATTGTGGGCTGCATCAGGAGTGGGCAGGAGGAGGAGTACAGAAAGTTAATCAAAGACTTTGTTAAATGGTGCGACTCAAACCACTTACACCTTAACACCAGTAAGACCAAGGAGCTGGTGGTGGATTTTAGGAGGCCTAGACCCCTCATGGACCCTGTGATCATCAGAGGTGACTGTGCAGAGGGTGCAGACCTTTAAATATCTGGGAGTGCAGCTGGATGACAAATTGGACTGGACTGCCAATACTGATGCTCTATGTAAGAAAGGTCAAAGCAGACTATACTTTCTGAGAAGGTTGGCATCCTTCAACATCTGCAGTAGATGCTGCAGATGTTCTACCAACGGTTGTGGTGAGTGCCCCTTTCTAGCGGTGGTGTGCTGGGGTGGCAGCATAAAGATGAAAGAGCCTCACCCTGGACAAACTTGTTAAGAAGGCAGGCTCCATTGTAGGATTAAAGTTGGACAGTTTAACATCTGTGGCAGAGCGATGGGCTCTAAGCAAACTCCTGTCAATCATAAATAATCCACTGCATCCACTTAACAGTGTCATCTCCAGGCAGAGGTAGCTTCAGTGACAGACTTTTGTCACTGTCCTGCTCCACTGACAGACTGAAGAGATCGTTCCTCCCGCACTATGCACATCTTCAATTCCACCGAGGTAAATCGAACATTAATTTTATTTTAATTTTTTTCATTTTATTACTATTTAATTTAATATTGTATCTTTGTATCAGTATACTGCTGCTGGATTATGTGAATTTCCCCTTGGGATTAATAAAGTATCTATCTATCTATCTATCTTATATTTGTGATTTGTGATATATTTTGGAATTAAAATGTCTAGCTTAACTCTGCCCTTGACTGATCCTGCACAAACCCTGGTCCTTTGACTCGTATTCAATAAGATTGCAGACACTTGTTGACTCTTGGAATCACAGTTTAAACTTACATCCCTTCACCCTGAATGCTACTAAAACAAAGGGTGCTTTTTCACAAACAGATGGGAAAAGCAGTTTTCAATGATAGCTGTCCTATGTAACCTGGACTACCTAAAAGAAAGAATAAACCACAAAGTTTTAGTAAAATTTTAATCCTTGTGCTAACACATATAATATTATGTAACTATTCACTAAAATTTTCCATCCTGATTTGCCTAACGTGTCCAGCATAAGCCTAATCATCAGCCCTGTAGTGTATAGGCTCCTATAACCATACTATAACCATTCTTATTTTTCAGGGGCTCATAACTGATGTAAAATGGAAGGCTGTTACCAAGCATTAACAGAAATTTCTAAAACTTTGTATTATACAAAGCATCCTGAGTACCAAAGAGCCTGTTGATGAAAATGCGGTTTTAAATTAAAACCTGAACAAGATATCTTTTTTCTATTCAACATAAAATGTTTAGTAAATAGAGACTAAATACAATTTATAACAAAAAATGGAACACCGATGGACGGCTGAATAACCAAGGAAATCTAATTTAGCTTGAAGTGCCACAGAGTGTTTTACAAATAATCTCCTACAACCGTATTCTCAAACTGTGGGATGGCCCCTAGGGAGAAGTAACAAAAAGGGGCAAAGATGTGAAAAAAGAAAAGAATATCAAAAATATGAAAAATACATCAATTGAACCCAAAACAAAATAACTTAAACTACATTCTGATACTAGAAAAATAAATATTGAGTTAGATAAAAGTTGATAAAAGTTAAGTAGTTATAATAAAATATGCATCTATGGTATATCATTAATTTTAAAAAAAGGACATATTGGTATTAGTGGGCTACTTTCAAAAATGTTAGGGGGCGCGATTAAAACTGTTATGAAAACTCTGTTAAAAAAAAAATATGATAGAAGATATCAGATGTCTCCAGTTCCTACCCAGTTCCTTTAGGGACTTTATACTCTATTATCATTTAAAATGAGTACAGAAATTAAAGCTGTTATATAATGTTTGGGGTGGATGTGATCAGAAAGGCACTGATGATTCCAAAGATCCGTCAAGAAAACTGTTGGAAAAAATGGGCAGAACTCTTTTAGAAACAAGGATTTTTCTTATGTTTTAAAATTGGACCTTTACAAAGATGCTTTTAGATGCTTTATTTTCTAAAGATGCTTTATTTTCATGTTAAAGCAACTGGTCATTTTACATGGCTACTGAAAATGTATTTTGTTACCTGGAAAAAACTGAAACATCTAGCAACACCAGGTTGTGTGGCGTTCAGTGCTTTGTTTTATGGCACTGTGTGTTGACCTATAATACTTTTCTCTTGCCTGTTATGGGCTCTGTCTAATTACCTGAAGTTACAGGAATTGGGAAGTGATGAACTATTTTGGTAAGAATGTGTTAAGGTCTACATAAGAGAGTATAAAGGGGAAAAGTGTCACCCTAGGACCCTACCATGACAAAACAAAAATCATAATTGGGCTTTTCTGTTTTTAACTTTTTAATTAAATAGTGAACTGTTTTCCAGTTATCACCTGTGTTAATAGAAATAATTTTAGTTTTTTGAGTAGACAGAAAATATCAATTTTGTGCTAATGTAGTGTAACAGTGAGTGCTTTTACATGCATTACAAAACTGGGAATAAGGTGAGTAATCTGGCTAAGGTAGAAACCTGCTATCTTAAATCTCCGTTTAAATGCACAAGTGTATTTACAGAGTTTTCCTTTGTCAAAAGGCTCCTATGTTATAGAAACGAGCTAAGCAAAAAAAATAAAATCATCACTGACCACAGCAAATCCTAAAACACACACGTGGAATCTGTCTCTCTTGTGCAGTGTGGGATTACTTTTAAAAATAACTTAATTATATTACTGCATCTAAAATCACCCGGCCTTTGGGGGCTACTATTCTGTATTAAAATAATTACTTTTCATTTATGGAAATGAATGAAAACACAGTTACCTTATGTCTATTAAGCATTCGCTTTGATATATGCTCCTGGATCCCGTTCATCATTGGAGGCTGTCTCCAACCGGTTGTAACAATGAAGTTTATAAAGTTAAAATGTTTGATATCCCGCTTAAGGTCATAAATCATTTTGATTGACAGTTTGACAGAAGGTGCCTGACATATTACTACTCATGACGCTTCTCGATGGTCCAGAATTTTCGGTGATTTTCTATGTAATAAACTGAATAAGTTATAAGCGTAATGAAAAGTGCATAATTACATCTGCTGAGGACGGGTGCCTTTCTGCTGTGATAGCTGTACAGTACTGTGCAAAAGAGCTCATCTTAACCTTTTGTCTTCACCCTTCAAGAATGTCTCTGAAACACAAATCTGATGCAAGTGCTCGTAATACAGTAAAGAAGAAAAACCATCACCATTCAAAACAAAGTAGAAATAATAAAAAGGTCAGAAAGAGGTGAAACTCCATTATTCTTTGGCAGGGCACTTGGTTACAGTCAGTCAACAATAGCATTTATGAAAATAATGTACCTGTTCCAACTTCCAACAATGTACAAATTCAACTTAAGTACAAACCTGCAGTCCCTATCTCATACGTAACTCAGTAAGCCTGTACTGTGATGAAGAACAAACTTAGTTGCATATTAAGTTACATAATAATCACTATAATGCATGACTCATTAAAATGTCTGGAAACTGAATGTTTTAGATGCTTAGACCATATGTTCATTTTGTGTTCTGTGACATGTGTTTTACATTCTAACGCTTTCCTAATTAAAACTTGGACACATTTGCAGGATGTGACCTTATGAG
>NW_024379124.1:0-11793 GCF_016835505.1 Polypterus senegalus
TTTAGTAGAACGCAATCATTTTTTTTTACCAATAAAGTTTAATTTTCCTGGTTTAACGTTTCTAAAAATGATTTATTGATGTATATTAAATGTTTTTAAAAAAGAGCTTAGAAAGGATATTCATCTTAAAAATTTAATTTTCCAGCTAAAGTGAGATGAAGAGTAGACTTCTGTGCAAGTTTTGCTTCGTTTTTTCATGCAGACGGCAAAATTTGTTGATAAAGAGCTTATGTTTACTTGTAATGTTTACCATGGTATTTAAACTGATCTGTATGATTAAGGAAGGTGTCCAATCTAATATTGTTGCTTGAGAATCTACTAGAGAGAGCAAATTCAAATTAATTCTGTGACTAGATATCTTTTGAAATTTTAGTGCTGTTTGGACTACAGGCACAGCATTTTGTGGATCCTGATATATACAGTACCATATCATCTGCATATAGAGCAAAGTCCTTCTTAATAATTCCCTTTATCACATAAGCACTTCTCAGTGACCGCCAGTGGCTCAATGACGATTACAAAAAGCAGTGGTGACAATGGGCATCCTAGTATCATGTTCTAGTTTGATTTTGTCTGAAATAATGTTGTTAATACAAACTCAGGCTTCTGGACTAGTTTAAAGTATTTTGATCCATGCACAAATGTTCGCCAAACCCCTAATTTCTTCAATTTAGTGAAAAGGAAATTTCATTCAACTATATTGAATGCTTTTTCTGCATCCAATGATAATAATGTCTCTGGGATGTTAGACTTTGTGGGTGAATATATTACATTAAACAGGCGTCAAAGATTGGAAGCTAAGCGCCTTCCTTTAATAAATCCAGTTTGGTCCGAAATAAGCACTTTCTCAATCCTTCTAGCTATGACATTGGGGAACATCTTAACACCATTATTCGGAAGTGAAATTGGTCTATATGATGCATATTGTAATAAGTCCTTATTTACTTTGGAAAGATGGTAATTAATACTTGACAAAAAGTTTTAGGTATAATTGTATTGTCTCTAGCTTCTGTAAATGTTGCCTAATAAAAGGGGGCTAGCTCAATTGAGAATTATTTATAAAATTTGCAGGGTAGCCATCCAGGCCTGCTGCTTCACACTCTGAAATGAGTTTATTGCATCTAGTAATTTGATATTGCCAGAGGTTTATCCAATTCCTCTGCACTGAGAGTATCTAGTTGTGGTATCTGCAATCCATCCAGAAATGCATTAATTTTGTGTTTTGTCTTCTTTAAATACAGTAGAATATAAGGACTTACAGTATAGTAGTCTCTAAATGTGTGCATTATAATTTTATGGTCAATGATTTGTCTCCATTTGTGTTGGTGATTACGGACTGCATTGCAAGCTTCTTGCTTGTGGATTTGTTGAGGTAATATCTTATTAGCTTTCTCTCCATGTTCATAGTAATGATGTATTGATTTAAAAATGAGTTGTTCTGTTTCTTTACTTGTCAAGAGGTTGAGTTCTGAATGCAGAGCATATATTTTCCTGTGAAGTGCCTCATTTGGACACCTGGCATGTTCTTGATCTATTCTGGTAAATTCATTGATTAGCTCTGGTACCTTCTTGGTTTCCAATTTAATTCTGTGGGAACGATATGAGATACTCTGTCCTCTTAAGAAAGCCTTCAGAGCTTCCCAGAGTATTCCTACAGAAACCTCTGAGGATGTATTTGTCACTAAAAAGTTGATTTGTTTGGATATAAATTCTGTACAGTTCTTCTCTGCCAATAAAAGTAAATTAAGATTCCAGCTCCAAGATGAGTGTCTCGGCAAAATGGTTTTAGCTCCATGATCAAAGGGTGTGGTCAGAGATAACAATAGCATTGTACTCTACAAGATTTAATCGCAGGAAGAAATTGTTATTTGTAAAGAAATAATCAATTTTGAGTAGCAGTGATGCACTGGTGAGTGAAGGAATATGCTCTTGAGTTTGGGTTTAGAAATCTCCAGGGGTCTGATAAGTTGTGATCGGTTACAAACTTGTGTAATTGTCTTTGAATGTTAGATGTCATCAGCCCTGTGGCAGGTGACCTATCTAGGTTTGGATTTAAAACAAAATTAAAGTCCATAGCCAATATAATTTTATGAGTGTTCACATTGGGAATGGATGCAAATACATTTTGATGAAGTCACTATCATCCACATTGGCGTAAATATTTATCAAAATCACTTTACAGTTAAATAAATTACCCATGATGATCACATATCTCCCTTCAGGATCAGATACTACATCTAAAACTACAAATAGGATTGTTCTATGTATAAGGATTTCATACACTCTAGTTTTTTTGTAAAGCTGGAATGGAATATTTGTTCAGTCCAGTCTCCATGCAACTGAAAGTGATCCTTGCTTAATAAGTGGTCTCCTGTAAAAATACTTTTTAGCATTTAGACCTGTTAAATGAGAGAATACTTTCTTCCTCTTTAATTTGTGATTTAGACATTTAACATTCCAGCTTACAAAGTTAACTGTTCGGTCATAGAGATATTACTTCTAAATGTTTGTAGTCATTTTATAGTCTTAAGATAAGACAGCTTTGACCTTAATTTCCAATTTTCCCAGGACTTATTGCATTAAGCCTATTGTTACATTGGCACCTTACAATTATAAGGATTCAAAAGGATAGATTAGAGATAGCTTGCTCTCTTTCTCCCTCCCCAGTCCCCCCCACCCCCTGTTTTGCCTTCTCTACATGAGGTTAGACCACACTTTACAAAGTCCCAGTCCCTCTGACATACCTAGGGACAGAGCAGCCCAGAACAAAACAAGCACCCCAGCAGCAATTTATAAGGATTAAAATAGAGATGCCTATTGACAATACAGCCCAAATAATATAAGCATAAAATATAATCTTAAGCAGATTTGAGAGAAAACCAGGAAAATGTTAAACAGTAGCTCTGGATAAGTATAGTAAGCCCTAATACAATAATTCATGAGTATGATGTTAAACAGTCTCCTTAAAATGTATACATAATATATACAGATATAATTTGTCCACACATGCAAGTAGGGGGATGTTGTGTGGACAAGTAAAGGTAATTCCACGCCAGACCAGGAGAGGGTGGGTTACACTAAACCTTCTCCTGTTATCTCTACAGACCAGCGGAAAACCTATCTGAATCAAGAACCTCACTTCTAGTTCCGAGCCCAGAAGGAACTAGCCATTTCCAGTTCCAGGCTCAGAGGAATGCCACTTCCGGTTCCGCACACAGGCTGATGTCAGAAGAACATCACTTCCAGTTACCCTACATCATGTCAGGTATGATCACTTAAAGCCACCATCTCTTCCCAACCCTCATCAGTTTGATCTTGACTCTGTACTGTCAACAGCTCTGTATTGAATGAAAACCATTTGCAGCCAGGAACATTATATGGGTGGCTGCCCCAAACCTTTTACGCGGTGTTGAGTGTTCAGTCAGTGGCATTTGTCGCAGGATGATGGCCTCCTGAGAGATCGAAGTCAAACCCAAACCTAGGTTCACACGCTTCTAATCTAACAAAGTATCAGATGGGAAGTACCGTTCCGAAGCTGCTGAGTGGGCGCCAGTCAGGGCGTCGGGGAAAGCTTGAGTATGCTTCAACCCATCACCCTGTTAAAGATCCGGGAAAAATAGCCCTGGGACCCAGAGGCTAGAGCCAAGTGTGTCAGGGAATGCACTGAATACTTATTATGGCCTCCCAGGTGTGGGGACTGCCCCCAAATATATACCACATAGGGCAAGCCCTTTAATAAAGGTGGAGAAACCCAGGCTGGCAGCTGAGAAACATAATGGCCTGGACATTTAAACCTGCTAAGACAACAAAGAAACAGGCCATGGCTTTATGGCTAAGGTGGTTGGTTGGCTACAACCCCATGAAAGGTCCAGCCATCAAATAGTGGGAGCAGGTGGCCTGCGCCTATTGCTCTGAGCCTACCTGAAAACACCCAAATGGCTTGGGTATAAAAGATATTGTCTCGCTTAGCCGAGGACAATAGAACACTTCAAGGCAGAAACCGGCTTGGGAGTATCAGAACGGGACTTATGTGAACCCAGGCTTTGCATCCCTAATGCAGAATCCCATGGCTATAATGTGAAGCGATTCGAGTGGACCCTGGGGTTTCGGCAGGCACTGCTAAGCAAAAGAAGGGTTCTGTGGAGTGATATGGGGTGAGGCGGTGTTTTGCTAATCCACTGGCCTATTCACATACTGGGGAAGTGCTAGTTAATGGGATTAAAAGTAATAGCTTTATTTGACTCCGCAGTAATATTTCCGCTTTTTGCTCGCCATTTGGTATTACTGGGACAGTGGTGTAAGAATAAGACCCACATTACCTGTATTCACGGGATGTCCAGGTATTATAGATCTGCTAACTGCTAACTCTATGTCAGGACGCAGCGTAGTGAAAAGGCGGTGACGTGGCAGATGTAATCCTCCCTTCCCGATACTAGGCAGAGTTGAGCCATTAACAGTCACTTCCTTCCTCAATCACTAGGTCAGTCACGGATGCTGATTCAGCCTCCTTCCTCCACGCTATACAGCTGGCTCGGAGGGACTCAGCCTCCGTGATGAGGAAGAAACACCTGGGACATCGCACAGCATCATTAGAAGCGCTCGAAAGCTTTAGACGAAAACCCCCTTTGAGGTCAATCCAATCCTCTCACACGCCTGCAGTTTCAATTTAGGCAGATCCTGGCTTCATTTAAAAGGGAGCAGTAGACATATCTTAAGTTTGAAAGAATCAGTCATTCTGGTAGACGGCCAACGACCTAACATTTGGATGCCACAGGGTCTTCACTTTGTGTAAATAGACCTACTGTACCGGGTGGTAGTTCATGAAGGATGATGATGTCACTGTGTGGGTACCAGACAGGATCTGTGAACTAGCACATGTCCATCTGTGGAGCCATTTGGCCCCTAAAAATACTTGAGAGAATTAAGCTTCTATTTTTCCCGGATTAAACGAGTTGGTTTGCCGCTGCACATCCTGTCCAGAATGTCAATTGAGACAGATTCCTATGAGATACCATCCTCTAGTCCCCTACCCCAATTTGATATCCCTTTCAACGTATTGGGGTACTTGGGGACCCTAGAACCCTCAGCCAGAGGTCTAAATATATAATGGGCCTGAGATTATGCTACCGGCCAGAGTTTTCATGCGCGGCACTTCAAAAGCTATCGCAGGGAATTAGTAGGGTATTTGCATGAGTCGGAATCCCTAAAGAAATCCTGATGGATGAAATGTCTCCCTTTCACCTCACAGACATTCGGAAGACTGGCAAGCTACTTCAAATAAAGCATTTAAAGACCTTGGTGTATAATCTCAAATCAACGGTCTTGTAGAGAGTTCAATCAAACTCTCAAACAGATAAGGTAGTCAATGAGAACAGAAGGAACTGGGATCAGCTCCTCCCCCATCCTTTTTGTATACGGAAGTCCATAGACCTCCCCTGTTTTCCTTTGAATAGCTATATGGGGCACAACCCGGGCTTATTTGACGGCTTTAAAAGAAGGATGGGAGAAGAGGCCTCCCATCAGCAAATATATTAGAATATATTGCAGTTAAGCAATAGATTTGAGAAGATTAGACCCTATTGAAAACGCACATTGGAAAAGGTACAAGCAGGGTCAGGTCTGGTGCTTAAAACCCTTGGACGCCTCTGTGGTAGTTCCGCCAGGAGATCTAGTCATGGTTTTAGTTCCTACCTCTCATTCCAAATTACTGGGTCGTTGTCAGGGCCCTATGAAATTAAGGAAAGGATGGGCTGGTCGATTTTGGTGAAACCACCAAATCGCCGACCAGCTGTGATATCCCGTGTAGTGGAAGTGGCCCCAGCCTACACTCTGGACATCTGATAGTTCATGAACCAACAGGATCAGTGGAGAGATGAGACACAGACAAAAATTGAAGGATAATGTTTATTTACAAGTGTGCTGTACAACCAAAATGCAATAGTGTCAGGTGGGCTTTGAGTTCTTCAACACTGACACTTCTTCAGAAATAAATAAAAACAATCAAAAAGGGAAAAAGCATTGCCACACCAGTGAGCAGATTTATCATATCAATTTGCTGAAACCATGGAAGGACAGGGATTCCAACCCCTCCCGGGACAGCGCCACTCTCTCTTTGCTCATCAATTACACCTCATTTCGGAGATAGCTTGACTCACCAATAACATCAGGAGCTCGAGCGGTTATCCTTTCTGTCCCTGTAGTCAGTTAAAATCCAGGTTGGACCTCCCTGGTTGTGCATGACATTTCGCGCAACCTGGGGTTATGCCCAAGAACACCTGTACAGAATCTCCGAGGCAAAAAGGCTGAAGTGGAGATGAAGATCAGATGAATGCTGGAACTAGGTGTGATTGAGGAAATTTATAGTCTCCGGTCTAGTCCTATCGTTAGGGTCCCGTAAGCTCAATGGAAGTTGGAGGTTCTGCAATGACTCCGTCCCGGGAACCAAGTGTCCCAATTCAATGCCTATCCGTGCTGCAGTGGACAACCTCCTCAAGTGGCTAGGAAATGCCAAATTCTTGACTACTTTAGATATGAATAAAGGGTACTGGCAGGTTTCCTTAATGGACTCAACTGAGGAAAGACGAGTGTTTAGCACCTAGCAGGCACTGGCAGTATCATGTCCTCCCATTTGGATTACATGAAACACCTGCAACCTTCCAACGTCTGGTGGATAAAGTGCTCCGTCCTCATAATTCATATAGTGCTGCCTACTTGGGTGACGCATCTATACCAACACATGGGAGGAAGACATACAGCAGGTTGAAGCTATATTGCAGACACTGGCAAAACCTGGGCTTCATATCAACCCGAAAAAGTATTACTTTGGATTGGTTGAAGCCAAATATCTAGTGGGCTGGTGTATGGTGAGACCACAGTGTCCTAAAATAGATGCCATTTTAATTGGCCCTGTCCATAAAACAAGAGGCAGGTTCAGATTTTTCTCGCTTAGGTTACATCGCCAGTTTGAAAACCCCATTTTTCAGAGGGGCTCCCCTTACAAAACCTAGAAAGAAAGACCAAATTTCACGTGGGGATGCATCAGAGGCTGCATTTAGTGACCTAAAAATGGCCCTTACGCCAGCCCCTATAAAGGTGCGTTTTTTCCTTGCCATTCTTCTCCAGACGTTTGGACACAGGTCTTGAAGTCGGCTGAGTCAGGTTGATGGAGTTGAACACCCCATTATGTACCTGAGCCGAAACTGTTGGACGTAGAACAGGTAGGGGCAGTGGAGCGAAACTTGGCTATTAAATGGGCATTCCAGCTGAGATATTACCTCTTGGGTGTGAATTCACTCTTATGACAGACCATGCCCCCTTACGTGGATGGCCTTGCACAGGGCCCAAACCACGGTCATGAGGTGGTTTTTGGATCTGCAGCCATATAAGTATTTGGTTGTTTATCCTGGGGGCATTCTACGCTAATGCCGAGTTCCTTTCTAGTGCATGCCCTCTCAGCCCGGGGTACACCCACCCGACGCCACCATGTCACTCACATGCAGTAGGGGACATTTGTGACCAAGTAAGGTTGTACACTACACTAAACCTTCTCCTGGTTATCTCTACAGACCAGCCAGGAAACCTCCTGAATCAAGAATGTCAATTCCAGTTCAAGGCCAGAAGAATGTCACTCCATTCCAGCACACAGGTGATGTCAGAAGAACATCACTCCGTTTCCCTGCATCACTTCTGGTCTGATCACTTAAAGCCACCATCTTCCCAACCTCACCATTTCAATCTTGGACTCTGTACCCGTCAACAGCTCTGTATTGAATGAAAAACATTTGGGCCCGGAACATTATCAGGTGGCTGCCCCAAACCTTTACTGTGTGTCAGTCTGTTCATTTTCACAACTTGTATAAAAAATAAAAAAAAGTGGCGGGAAATTCATAGGATGTATAATTACATACCAATATCATTGTAAATGCATCTTTTTTGCATGTCAGGACAGGATGCAAACTCAGGATCATATTTCAAAAATGTTGGGATCGTTTTCTTAGCTCTTTTTTGCTTTCCATAGAAATAAAATATAGAATTTGCCTTAAAGTCCCCTTGAGTTTAGAGAATACAAGAGACTGTATCTGATCTTGGCTTTCTGAAGCACTGTTTAATGTTGTAAATGTGGCAAGTTTAGCAGCTGTTGAGGGTAAAAATCAGGGAAAAATAAGTGTGGTTATTTTCAAATATAATTTCTTGTTTCTGTCTGAAATAACATTATACTATGCAATTTAAATTGTAATATTTCAAAATGCGTAAGAGTCGAGGTTTAGAGGTATTTGATCCCATATGTGGTAGCTGATGCTATCTCAGTGTCCGATTGAAGTCTTCCAGTTATTTTAGAGAAAAATTCCCGCTACAAATTTCACTGGGTTTGGACTTTCACATTCTCAGAGAGACCTAATTGTAATTTTTTCCCTTTCTGCATCCATCTTCCAGTGAAAGTTTGTCTCCAGACTTTCATTCGTAATTTGTAGCCATTGTTTTTCCATCAGCGTAGATGCCAGTTGTTCAGTTTTTTCCCAATTTGAGTCTTGAACGCTTGCTTAACATTTTTCCAAATGAGTGCCAAGGTTCTGTTATTCTCAAACTTAGCGATTTTCCGATTTGTTCCTCAAGGTTTTTCTAAAACCCCTTTAAGGTTGTTCAAACAATTTAAATGTTTTTCCTTGTTTTTTTCCTTTTTTGTGTATGTCCTTATTTCTTTCCATATATCATTTATTTCTTTCTTTATATCTTTTTAAATTATTCTTGAACTGCTTTATGTCTTGAGTGTGCATTAAAGGACCACACCTCAGCTTAAAAAAATATTTAAAAATTTATATGGCAAAAATCCTTGTAATGTATAAACATTTTAAGGATTACCTTAACAATGCGAGACTGGTGCCCTGCCCGGGTTTGTTTCCGCCTTGTGCCTGTGCTGGCTGGGATTGGCTCCAGCAGACCCCCAGACCCTGTAGTTAGGATATCAGGTTGGATAATGGATGGATGGATACTTTAACACAATAAAAGTTCTTAAACCCTAAATATTTATATAGATTTTTCTTCCTTCCTGAAAAAGGTGAAGAACTTTATGGTTTCAAGTTCTTGGTCCTTTCTTTTTAAAATTTTCCCCTTTTTGTTTCGCTCAGTCCACAAGGGGGGGAAAAAAACCCAAATCTACCAATGGGCTTAAAGTACAAATAGTCTCCTTTTGGTTTGTTTTTAAAGGGGAACTTTCCCAAAAATTTTTTTTGTTTTTTAGCCAATCATCAGTGCATGGCAATTGAGAAACTTTAAAACAAAAAGACTAGAAGAAAAGAAAGGGAAAAATTATCAGGAACAAGTATGCCCCTCACTTGTGCATATTGAGATACTTCAACAAAAAGTCAATTCACCGGCAGTTTGATGACTGCCCGGGGACATTTAGTTTGGGTTTTAAAGGAAAAATGGTACCAAGGAAAATGGTTCTAAAATTCTTTTTGGAATTAGTGTTTCCATTTTTTCACAAAAGCTTTTTCGTATCGGGGAAAAAAAAATTTTTAATGGGAATTGTAAGAATACAGCTGGATCCTGACATTTGGATTATGTAACCCAAAATGAATTTTTTAATAGATGTTCTTGTAATTTTACTGTTCTCTGTTATTTCACCATAGATGCCTGTTCTTGCTGTGCTAGTAAATAAAACCAAACTTTTGAATGGAGTATTTTTTTTAAGAATTCCCACCTGTGTTTTTTTGAAAAAAAATGAATTTCCTTTTCAGTAAAATTATTTTTCTTTATTTTTTTCCTTGTATTAAAAGGATTTTGACAGTCTAGGGGTGTCCCTTTTATGCATGATGTTTCAGATGGGTTTTTTTTTAAATTTCCCAAAAAAAACGTAAAATCCTTTATTTAAAATATCTGGTAAAGACATAATACAAATATTACTTTTTAAAATTGGATCTTTTTTTTATTGTTTTTTTTTTATTTTATTTTATTTGAAGGGGACAGTTTTTCTTTAACCCGTTTTCCTTTTTGGTACGTTGTTAATTTAAAAATGTATTGCTATTATGCTAAGATTTGTTCGGGATTTTTAAATGAATCTTTTTCACCCCTTGGGAGCTTAATGCAATTTAAATTTTTTATTTATCCTTTTTTCTTGTTCTTGATCTAGAAATAAACCGAGGGTCATCCTAGCACAAATTCCATGCTTATTTGGTAAAAAAATCGAGATGGACAAAAAAAAAAAAATCTATGAAAATTTTATATATATAAGGGAAAGGCCTTTCAAAGCGGAAAATATTTTTTTTTCCCCCCTGTTTATATCCACTATATACAAATTTGACTCCAACCCCATGCCTTCGAATTCCCAAAAATCCAAATCCCGTGCCTTTTTTTGCCCCTCCTGTCCTCTCCAGCCCCTTTTCCCACCCCCCAAGACTGGAGGGGGGGGGCCCTAAAAAAGGCTCCCGGGTGAGCCTCAGGTTTGTTCTTAGCCCAAAAGGGGGGTGGGGTCTTCCTGGGCCCCGGTGCCCACAAAACCCTCCGGCACTTCCTGGTGTGGCGGGAAATGCCACTCCCGGGTATGGCACCGGGGCCCCCGGGTGGCCCGGTCCCTACAGGGGTTTGGGTTGACCCCCGGCCCCGCCTAACCAGGGGGACGCCCCAGTCTGGAGGCACTCCCCCCCTCCCCTCCTCCAAGCGCCCCGGGGCCCCCTTACCCACCGCGGGATAAACCGGGCCCCCCCGGGGGGGGACCATTCAGGAAGGGCTTCATCCTCAACCCGGGGCCCCCCAGAAAAGGGCGGGCCCGGTCTGGGGGGGAAAACCCCCCTCCCCCCCTCCCGGCCGGGGGCCCCTTATATATAAATTTCCCTCCCTCCATTTTTTAACCCGGAACAATCAGGGCCGGGGGGCTGGGAAATGCCAACACGGGGACAAAAAGGAACCAATCCCCAAAGGGGGGCCAAAACCCCGGGACAAACCAAACACACCCCCACACCAAACACACTGGGCCAAATTAGAATCGCCCAAACCACCTAACCTGCCCCCCTTTGGGAAAGGGGGAGGCCCCCGGAAAACCCCAAAACCGGGGGAAATGCAAATCCACGGGAGGACCCGAAGTTGGGGGTTTCCCAACCCGGGGGAGGGGCCTTTCCCCCACTTTTGGGCCATTATATTATATATATATATATATATATATATATATATATATATATATATATATATATATATATATATATATATATATATATATATATATATATATATATTTTTTTTATATATATATATATATATTATTATATATATATATATATATTAAAAATATATATATATATATATATATATAAAAATTTAAAAAAAAAAATCCCGTGAAAAAATGACTAGTGACGATTGGATCTTCATTTAAAAGAGGGGAAGAGCAAAAGGTTTGGGGCGCCCCCGTTTGCGGTTTTTCCGCGCAAAACTTGGGGATTTTTAAAAGTTGTTTAACAAAGAGTCCAAAACAGAACTGCCTGCCCCAAACAAAAGGGAGTGGCTTTTTAAAAGGGAGAAATGATGTCCCCCCCCCGGGAACGGGGGTGACATCATCCTTGGGCGGAACCGAATGACCCATTTTTGAGGCCGGAAGTGATGTGTCCTTCCTGGGAAAAAGGGGCCCCGGTGGGGTTTCCCTGTGGGGAACTTGAAAGGTAGTGCACCCCCAGATGTATAAACAGTAGTTTCAAACCCTTCAGCTGTTCCCCCCAACGTGTGACACCCCCCGGATTTGGTCCAGAAAGAGGGTCGGGGGCCAGAGGGATCGGCGTTGGATGAAGAGACCCCTGTGGGAAAAGG
>NW_024379125.1:0-28657 GCF_016835505.1 Polypterus senegalus
TTTAGTTTCTATATGTGTAATTATGTTTTTTGATGTTCCTTGTATTTTATAGGTGGATCCCCAAGAGGTGGGGCTACCTGTCCATCATAGTTTAGTTCCCACCCCCATCTCTATAAAGGCAGGCTGGGAATTGTAGCCCAGTAGGGTTAATTCGAATATGTTCTGGTAGATTTTGGTGATTCTGTGAGTATTTTTGTTGGTCTTTATCTGTATTTTTTTTCAACTTACTTTGCTCTGCCTCTTAGGATTAATCTTGCGAGTTATGTATTTGGATCCATGTGTTTTGGACTGGCTTGTGGGTAATTCATTTTGGCTACTTTTTTTGCTTTTTTTGCTCCTTTTGAATACTTTTTCTTCTACAACATTATGAATAAGTCATTTTTTTATAGAGTTGTTTCTGCTAAACAGATTTGTACAGTTTTTCCTCTTGTGTATTTGTTGTTGTTTTGGGACTTTCATGCATATTTTGAACTTTTGAAGCCTAAGCCCCATTTGCCCCAGTGTAGCTTGAAGCTGGCGTTGAGAATGGGAGAGAGAAGCGCTGGCTAGGAAGATCACGGATTCTCGGCAGCGTTTGAAGCAGATGGCAGCTCTTTAGCTGAACATTCTAAACAATTAAGACACATTTACGCCAAATTTATTTACTGACAACGCAATTAATCCGGTAAGTATAACTCGCTCAACCTGGAGGTAAGTGAAGAAAATTTGGAAAGTTTACAAAATTATATTGATCAAGTTTTTGAGTCTGTTGTCATGGGGCCTAAGAAAGCAGCAGCTAACACGGAAACACCTGCTACCAAGAGAAGCCGTCCTCAAGATTCCCCCGAGGCGACCTCATCTCCCCGCAAGGATATATTAGAATTATTAGATTCTATAGATAAAAGGCTTTTGGGATTTGAGGGACGACTCCACCTGCTCGAAATTCTACACCAGGAGTTCCAGAACCTCCGACAATCTCTGGAATTCAGCCAGGATCAGGTGGAGCGGCTTGCTGCTGAAAACGCGTCTCTGCGGGAGACTGTGTCTTCCCTGACAGAGGGATGGACACGGATCTCCCAAGACAACAAGACCCTGAAGGAGACGGTTTTGGATCTTCAGGCCCGCAGCATGAGAGACAATCTGGTGTTCGCAGGCCTGCCGGAGCAGACGGGAGGACAACCGGAGGATTGCGAACAAACAATCAAGTATTTTCTCCAGACCCACATGAAGATACCCGAAGAAACGGTAAAAACATCACCTTTCACCGGGTACATCGCCTTGGAGCCAAGAGAGCAGACAGCAGAAGACCTCGTCCCATCGTGGCTAAATTTGAGCATTTTAAACAGAAGGATTTTGTTAAGAGCCACGGAAAGAGCTCAAAGGGAAAAATTTTAGCGTGAATGATCAATTTCCTAAAGAAATTTTGGATCGCCGCAGAGTTCTGTTCCCAATACGTAAAAAATTCATCCAAGAAGGGAGCCGCGCTGTCATTTCTGTGGACAAGCTCTACGTCAACAACAGGCTGTACAAGGAGCGAGGAGTGACAGACTGGCTTTATTAGCCCAACATCAGGTCACAAGTTTATTTTTCTTATCGGGATTCACTGGGTATGAGCATGTCAGGATATAAAAAAAAGCTGCTATATCCGTCTTTAGATGATGGGATCACCTGTTCTCTCGCCACCCCACACCTCTAACACCTTTTCTTTTTACTTTTTTTTTTCTTTTCTTAACCTTTATCACTCTTTCCTTTCCTTCTTTTACCTGCTTCTGGAACTTTACATCCGCATGACACAATCACACAACTTTCCTACACTGCGCCAGCACACACACACGCGCATACAAACACTAGATTATAATTATTACATTTTATCATACAACCACAAACACTTTTGGTTCTGTCTGATTATTATTATTATTATTATTATTATTATTATTATTATTATTATTATTATTATTGTCTGATTATTATCAGCTTTAGTATTATTATCAGAATGATTATTATTATTATCAGCATTAGTATTATCATCAGCATTATTATTATTATTATTATTTATTTTCAGCATTCATATTATTATTATCATCAGCATTAATAATATTATTATTGTTATTAGCATTATTATGCATATTTTTTATTTACTTATTTATTGCTTTATTTTTATTTATATATATATATATTTATTTTTATTTTTATTTTTTTTTCTTCAGATTAAATTATACATTTATTTACTTAACTAACTCACCTGAAGGCACCATACATTAGCTAATCACACACACAACTATGGGTACACTAAGGTTTGTCAGTTGGAATGTTCATGGAACTGGCTCTAGAGAGAAGAGATTAAAGATTTTTGATCAGCTTAAAAGACTGCAGGCAGATGTTGTCTTATTACAAGAGACTCATAGGTCTGCCACAGTTGCAGATGAACTTAAAACATCTGAGTTTCCCACACTGTTCTCTGCCGCCTATAACTCTAGACAAAGAGGTGTAGCTATTTTAATACACAAAATACAAATTTCAAAGTATTGGACACAGTCTCAGATCCAGATGGTAGATTTATAATACTAAAACTATCTATACAAAATCAAAGCTTATGTATTGTTAGCATATACTGTCCAAACATAGATGACCCGCATTCTTTCATAATTTTTCTCTGTACTCTCCGAACACTTGGACTGTCCACTTATACTTGCGGAGATTTTAATTTTTGGATGGATCATTCTTCAGACAGGCTCAGTACAGCTGGGACTCAGCGCAGTTGGCATTCCACTAATATAGTCAAACAGTATATGAGTGATTATGGGCTTTGTGATGCATGGCGATCTTTTTATCCCAGCCGTAGAGAGTATACTTTTTTCTCACATGTTCATCACTCTCACTCACGTTTGGACTATTTTCTAGTCAGCAGCTCATTATTGGCTGACATTTCAGACACTGAGATACACCCTATAGTTGTCAGCGATCATGCTCCAGTTTCTTTAACTCTGTTAAATAAGAAAACAATCCCATCAGGTAAAACTGGAGGTTTAATACGTCACTGCTTAAAGATGAAGGTTTTGTGGAATATTATAAAAAAGAGTGGGCTTTATATTTAGAACACAATGACATTCCTGGAACATCAGCATCTGTTCTCTGGGAGGCAGGGAAAGCAGTGATGAGAGGTAAAATAATTTCCTTCTCATCACATAAGAAAAAATAGAAAACAAACGTATTCAGGAATTAGAAGAAATCATTAAGTCTCTAGAGGCATCCCCAGAAGAAGAATTACAAAACAAATTGCGTAAAAGTAAACTAGAACTTAAAGGAATTATTGACAAAAACACAATTTTAGCACAAAGACTACGAATAGAAAACTTTGAACACGGTAATAAATCAGGCAAGTTTTAGCCAACCAGTTAAAAATAAACAAAGAGAAAACTGCCATATCTGCTGTTAAAGACTCAACTGGGAATATAGTATATGACCCTGAAAGAATAAACAACACTTTCAGAGATTTTTACAAAACCTTGTACTCACCACAGATTAACCCATCAGATAATGAGATCAATGAGTTTCTAGACAGGATAATACTTCCTAAATTATCAGATAGCCAAGCTACAGTCCTGGACTCGCCATTAACATCAGATGAGCTTCAGGAAGCTCTTAACTCCATGCCTAATAGGAAGGCTCCAGGTCCAGATGGGTTTCCAGCAGAGTTCTACAAAGAATTCTGGATCATTCTGGCGCCAACATTCTTCAGAATGATGTGTGAAATACAAGAAAATGGTAGACTACAGCCAAACATGAATTCAGCCAACATTAGTCTCCTGTTAAAACCAGGCAAAGATCCTATATTTCCTACCAGCTATCGCCCAATTTCTCTTATTAATGTTGACCTGAAAATAATTTGTAAAGCCCTTGCAAAAAGATTAGAGAAGGTAACCCCTTTCATAATACATCCAGACCAAACTGGTTTCATTAAGGGGAGACATTCATCCACAAATTCACGTAGATTACTCAACTTAATAGACTTTTCTTATAGCAGAAACATGGAAACCAGTATATTATCTCTCGATGCAGAAAAGGCTTTTGATAGAGTTAACTGGAAGTTCTTATTTGCAACTTTACATAAATTTGGTTTTGGAAACTTCTTCATAAACTGGTTAAAAATTTTATACAGTTCACCAACAGCATGCGTCAGGACAAATGACCAAACATCAGATAGCTTCTGTCTTCAGAGGGGGACCAGGCAGGGATGCCCTCTCTCCCCCTCGCTATTTGCTATCTTTATTGAACCACTAGCAGCAGCAATCAGGCAAACTACAGTTATTAAAGGCATAAAGTGTAAGAACATAGAACATAAAATCAGTCTTTATGCAGATGACGTGTTACTTTATCTTCAGAATTCTCAATCCTCTCTCTCCCAGGCAATTGAACTAATAAACTCCTTTTCAAGAGTTTCAGATTATTCAATAAACTGGTTAAAATCCACAGTTCTTCCAATTAATTTCTCTTTTGTCAATTCCCTTAATACACAATTGGAATCAGGGAATATTACATACCTGGGCATTCATGTGTCTCCCAGGCTGGCAGATCTAACTAAACTAAACTACATCCCACTATTAAAGAAAGTGGAAGATGATCTTGCTAGATGGAAATCCTTACCGATATCACTTATGGGGAGGGTTGCCACAATTAAAATGATGGTTTTACCAAGAATCAATTACTTATTTTCTATGATCCCAAACAAGCCATCATCTGATTGGTTTAGATCCCTGGACTCCTCCATCACTAAATTCCTTTGGAAGGATAAACCTCCACGAATTAGCTTAAAAACACTACAGAAGACCAAAGATAGAGGAGGGTTGGATCTACCCAACTTCTATCATTATTTCTTAACCAACAGGCTCCAATATATACCAAGATGGTTGCAACATAACCCGCTGGATGAGTCCTGGTTAGATGTAGAACAGACACTTTGCAATACTATAGAGCTTTCGGACCTACCGTTTATTAGCTCAAAAATAAGAAAGCATGAAAGCTTTAAAAGTATTAATATCAGTACCTCACTGACAGCATGGTGGGAATATCTAAAAATGACGGAGTCTTCACTAATTCCATGCAGACACACCCATCTGGAATAATCCTGACATATTGCAAAACAATAAAATGATGAACCTCCCATACTGGAAAAGTAAAGGAATTCTATACATGGAACACATAGTTGAAGGATTGGATTTCATTCCATTTAACAGAATAGTCTCCCAATTTGGGATAGACAAGAATAGATTTTAGAATATCTCCAAATTAAATCAGTAGTTAAAGAAAAATTTAAGCTTAAAGTAGAATTACAAACACCATCAAGGGTATTAGACTTCTGTAATCTCAAACACCCCAAATTACTGTCTAAAGTATATAAAACATTGACCAAAATAGATGATACAATAGCAATTCCTATAGGCAAATGGGAGGAGGATCTATTAGTTAGCTTTGATCAGACTTTCTGGTCCCAAACCTGTTTAAAAACTTTTAAAACGATCAGAAACCCCAATTTACAACTAATTCAATACAAAATTCTACACAGAGTACACTATACAGGTCATCGGATGTTCAGGATGGGATTTGTGCCATCTGACACCTGCACACACTGCACAGACAACATTCCTGACAGTTATATCCACGCACTGTGGTCATGTCCACCTGTTCAGGATTCTGGTATAGAGTATGTGAAGACCTGTCAAAGTGTCTGAAATGTGATATCCCAACTTCCCCCTCATTTTGCTTGCTGGGGAACCTAGAGGATGTCCCGATTGAAACAAATTTGGTTCACGTGGTTCTCACTGCCATATGCATCGCTAAGAAAACTATCCTCATAAACTGGAAAAACAAAGATAATCTTTGCATTAACCAGTATAGAAATCTTTTATTGGATCATATTACACTTGAGACAGCCTCTGCCTCCACTTCAAATCAATCTCTCTGGGCTCCTTTGATCGGTTCCATCACATAGCGATGATGGAGGGTCATTGATATGGTCCTGCGGGATGCTGTGGTTGATGTGGTGGAGAGTCTGAGCTTGGAGTATCTGGAGGATCCCTGGGGTGGGTTCACTAGGGGGGTCTTGGGCTGGGGGGCTGCTGCCCGACTCTGGTGGTGCTTGGGTTACCTCCGGGGGTGGGCTTCTGGTGGTTGTGTGTAGGGCCTTAGGGGGGTCTTGACGGTGGCTGCGGTCGCTGCCTAGTGGCGCAATGCCCCTGGGTTGGTCTGGGTGTGGGCCTGGTGGCTTAGGGTTTGGGGCGGCCGTCCCGGATGGGGATATGGGTGGGGCCTTGGGGATTGGGTCCTGGCATGTACGCTGCGGGAAGAGGGCGGAACGTGCGGCAGTTCCACCATGGGGAGGGGATGTCCGGGAGGGAGGATCCAGCTTTATCCTGGGTGTCTTATGTCTTACTTAATCTGAATGTTGAGTAAATGTGGGGATGGGAGTAAATATTCTGCTGGGGTGGTGTGGGTTGGTGGCCTCAGACTCCGTGGGGCTCTGTGATGCTGCTGCTTCGGGCCATGGCTAGATAGGCTGGGGCCTCCGTGCCCGGGTGGATTTTGGGAACGGAGGTGCCTATTGGGGCCAGTAGGGGAGCTGGCTCCCTGGAGGGCTCAGGCCCCTCAGCCGTTCCTCCCCATCCTCAGACATTTCCCTCCTCCTGCTCCTTCACATCATCACACAAACATGCACATAGGGCCTTGGGGTGTGGGTAAGTCAGGGGTGCGGTATGGATCCCGTTCCGCAGTCCTGTGGCAGCCTACACCCCAATTTTATTTGCACATTAAACACTTCCACAAAAAACATTCCACACAAATGCACACTTAGGGCCTTGGGAGTGGGCACACTCAACGGCATCCGGTGGGGAAATTTCAGCCTCACTCCAGTGCGGTGTCCACTTCCAATTTTAAACTGCACCTAGTCACGGAGAGTTTTGGGGGGGAGGTGGGGCTGTGTGTTGGCATCAGCTGGTGTAGGCCACATGGTGCCGGCACTGCCTGCGCCCCCCCAACCACAAAATGCACCTTATCAGCACACACCAACACTACATTAGAGCAGGCGGAGGGAGACTAGAGGTCTTATCACACTCTGTTCTCAGTTAGCTGCCGGGGCTGGAGGCTAGGAGTGGGAGCTGGCCGTCTGCCTGTGGTCTGGAGTGGTGGGTTGCTTTGCTCTACGTTGGATGGGGGTGCCTGCTCACTATTACCCCTGCGGAACGGGGCTAACTCTGACGTCCAGGAATGGCTGTACCTCAGGTACGGCAGCACCGGGACCAGAGTTAGGTAGGGTGTGTGGGGAGTGTGAATGGGTGTCTGGCGTACATCCTTGTAAGTCTTGGGTTGTATGTGTATGTGAGAGCATGAGGGAGGGAGTGTATGACTGTGTTTGTGTGTGACTGTATATGTCAGGTGGGGTTTTGGACTCCTCCCCTCTCCTGGGACATCTGGCAATACTACAACATCTTTGCCTACCCTCCCCCTGCCTTAAGCATCTGTCTGGTCGCTCCCGGTGGCTGCCTGGTGGGATCTGGTTCCCTGGGCTCTGTTGGATCCTCGGCGGGTGGGTCGCCTCGGGTCCCGGGCTGCTGGGTTCCGGGCCCGGCCGACTCGGGGAGAGCGGCTGCGGCGGGCCTGAGGGCTTGCCGTTGATATCTCCGGGACTCTGCCGGCTGCTGGTTGTGACCCCGGGTGATCCTCTGCCTCTCGGGTGGGGGTTGGGGCTTCTCTGGTGACGGCCTCCCTGGGGTCTCCGCTCTGGGGTGACCTCTGGATCTCTGGGCTTGGAACTCCCTCCATCTTCCGCGACGTTTTGGGGGCAGGTCTGTGGCCCTTCACACTCACTATTGGATGCTCCTATAGAGAAACCTTACACATACAAGCGTGCATACACACACAGGTGCTCACATGGTGATTTCATAAGTATGACTTGGACATCTTCAGCACATGATCTAAGGTTGTGGTGGCCTTAAATGCCTCAGTAATAATTACTGTATGATTGTCAGCAAACATTTTTACTTTTATATATCTTCATGTAGCTGATGCAGCAATGTTTTTGTCTTGTGGTTTTTTGTTTCCCCCTCTTTCTGCAGGTCTAGAAGCGGATTCTGGTTCATTTATTGTTTATTCTATACGAAACCCCCCCCCTCCCCTTTACCTCCATCTCTTCCTTCTCTCTCTTCTTTTTCTTTCACTTTTGTCTCCGTGTCCGGTTCGAATCTTAAAAACATCTAAAAATATTTTTTAATAAAGTTTTGGTATCAGGCGTGACGTCAGCAGAAGCTGTAACGCTCCACCTGAGAGAAAAACTGTAAGGCTAGTCGCCAGCATTCAGACATCAATTCTGATTGCTTCACAGCCAAACAAAAGCCAAAAAAGAGAATGGGAGTTCAGGCTGACTTGCAATGTTGCCTTTTCAGGGCTGGTTGGTTAGAATACACTCTGACTAGTCCACGGCTTGCTCCGACAAAATCAAACAGGCTCCCTCAGAAGGGAATGACAGGTGCAGTCGTGTATCATCAGGTTAGTACTGGTATGAAGAACCATGGGATTTAGATGATGAGGCCCAGTGAGGTGGTGTACAGAGAGAAGAGTAGAGGACTGAATACCGACCTTTGGGACACCCCTGTGCATGTCAGATGTGCACCATTGATATTTCTCCTCACCAGGGCACAGAGTGGGATCTGCCCAAGATGTAGAACTCAAGCCATCTGAGAGCAGTGCTACTAATACCAAGGTCAGAGACAGTTGCTAGAGGGATCTTATGACTGGCTGTATCAAAAAAGGAGGCGCGATCTAGAAGGATCAGAACTGATGACACATTTGGTAGCTCTAGCTAGCCATAGCTAGTCAAATACCATCAGTAGAGCTGTCTCAGTAGAGTCATAACAGAAATTACACCCCTTTTGCAAAGTAAATGGTGGGTAAATGACAAGAATGTAGTAAAATGGCTCAATGATTTTCCAGCCTTGTGTTATCCAACAAAAACAAATTTAAACTTGGTTAGTTCTTTGATGGAATCATGCCATGTGTAGAGTCTGCATGATCTTACCATGTTTTTATGGTTTGTCCTTTCTTATCAGAAAGCCATATGATTCTTAACTGGATGCTATATTATTTTCAGTTTAAGATGGTCATACTCAGTATAATTTCCTGGGCTGGGCTTACAATTTATGAAATGTTTACATTTGTATTGCAGTATTTTGTCAAATGACACTATTAGTGGAAGACAATGATGTAGTTGAAATAGGTATAGGATTAAGAATAAAGGCAGATAGAAGGTGAGTCACACAAAAACACATAAATCAATTTCATCAAAACTAAAATTCCAGCTACAAAGTGTTACTAACTGCAGCTTCTGGTAACTAGCTATGCTTGCACGTACATTATAGAAACAGGTTTTGTGAAAATCCTAATTACAATAAACAGCTTTACCTTCTGTAAAATGTTAGTGGTGTTGCTGCATAACCAGTCCAGGGCAGCAAGCATTTTTACAAAAACCTATGAATGAATAAGAAGTGCTCCTCCATCTCCATAAATACCAAACATATACTGTTGACTCGGTGGAGGAGAACTTGACCCACATTTCCACTGTGGATGCATTTCAATGCTTCAGTAATTTCTCACTGGGATAAAACAAAGTAAATTAAAATATCCCCAAATATCCAGTCATCCTCCCAGTTTGTCAGCTGTCATGGATTTGGGATTATTATTCCGTTCTAGTTTAATAAATAAGGGGCATTGTGCTGTCATATTGGCTGAATCTTTACAGTTATTTTGTCTTAAAGAGGAAATTCTAACACATGATCATGGAAGTGTTTCCAGAAAATGTCTGAGGTCTTGCATGAGGTACATAGGAAATCTAATTGTCATGTACTCTATCAGTCCCCCATAATGTAATTGATCTCTTGCGAAGAGTTGTCATGTAAATTATTTTCTACAAAAAGTTGCCCATTTGTTTCCCATAAAATACCTGCTTGTTTTTGCAGTTCAGGATTCCCATAGGCATCAGCACACTTACCAAGTCCAAAATACCTAGGATCAAAAGGCAATGCAGTTAGTTAAGATTTCCAGAACATAATCTGATTTGGCATATCAGCTGCTCACAAGTTTCATTGTCATCACTTTTAATCAGTGCTATTTTAATCATATTCCTTATTTATACTTTGTTAGTCTGTATTGCCCTCTGAGCCAGCACGATTATAATCCGCCTAGAGTGGCAGCAAAAAGAAAGAAAAAACATGAAGAAATGATCTGGGGCATGAGCAACCAACACTACGTACCTGCTACACCACCACAAGTAGAGAAACACACCAGAGAAGGCAGAGTTGAGCTTAAAAAATATATTATTATAAGAAATTTGACACAACTAACAAAACCCCTATATACATACTATCGCGCTGCAGCGATTCCCACCCGCACAAATCACGACACAAAATATTCAACCACATATGCCACTAATATATAAATATGGGAAAGAGAAAAGAAGAAATAAACGTCATTTAAGGTTAGAGATAATCATCTACAGTCTGTTATGGGGAAGGATGCACTGAACCATACCTCCTGTTCAATCAAATGTACTGCAAAATGGTCCCTTGTGCTGGCCCATGAGGTCCTCTCCTGAATGCTTTCACCTCATTTACCAGAAAAGGAAAATAATTTGTCGAGAAATTAACCCACATTCACCTGACTTTTTAAATGCGGGTTGAATACCTTTCCCTCTTGCCATTTTCTTTTATGGTGTCTGCTTGTCTTTTTGGTCCGGTGCTCTCTTCTCCCCCTTCTACCACCTTTTTCCTGCCAAACATTTATATAAGGTTGGCTCCTCCTGGTACAATTTGTTTGACCCTCCGAGCCATGTGCTCCCCTCCCCATGTACCATTGCCAGCCGGCCTTACACATTCAGCCATTCCACCTTTAACAGGAATGGGGAAAGGTGCAAACTGCCAGTGACACACACAAATATCCAAGACAACCGTTACAAGTCATTATAACACAGTATGCAGTGTGTGCTGGGTATGAAAGATTTTTTTAATGACAACTTGGCAAACTTCTTTGTAATATAATGTGACATAGTATTCTTAACTGTAGACCAAGTAAGCAGACAACTGAGGAAGCCTCACTCAAGATAAGCTGTGGGACCAGATGGGGTCAGTCCTCAAGTTCTTAAGGCCTGTGCTGACCAGCTTTATGGTGTCCTCTGTCACCAGTTCAGTTTATCCCTAAGGCTCCAGATAGTGCTGCTTCCGTGGAAAGCATCCTGCATTGTTGCTCTTCCAATCTAATCTTATCATCTAATAACTACAGACAAGTGGCACTTATGTCTCACGTTATGAAGACCTCTGAGTGACTGATCCTGGACTATATTAGTCCTCTTGTGGTACACCAGCCTGGGGCCTCATGTATAACGGTTTGTGTAGAATTCCCAGTAAAACATGCTGTACGGACAAATGTTTGTATGCACAAAAAAATTCAGATGCACTGTCTATAAATAAGTTCTATACACTTTCCCTTAATAAATCACAATCATTATGAATTTTAATGTGCATGCATGAGCCTGCAGCCGTATCCCAACTCCCAGAATTTCAACTTTTTGAATATGCAAATCAATATAAATATCCCCTCCGTTCAGTGTTTTGTTAAAAGACAATGGCAAAAGCATGTGTAAAAAAAGAATTTCAGCGAATGTGAAATGGAGGTCCTGCTCAGTGAAGTGGAGGCAAGGAAAAACATACTATTTGGTGGCTTCAGCAGTGGTATAAGCAACAAAAGGAAACTGATTGTGTGGCACAGCGTGTCGGAGGCACTGAAAAGTTGAAGTTCCGAAAGTCACACAGTGCCCCAAAATAAAAAAAGAAGTGGTCAGATATCAAAGACAAGTGTCAAAATCAATGCAAGACATAACGGAATTCCGGAGCTAACACTGTTTGAGCAGTAAGCTGCTGCAATTATTGCGAGGCACTAATATATCTCATCATAACATTAATGAGATGCATTTTCACATCACAGATACTTTTCACATTAATAGAATGAAAATGCTTGTGACGATGCGGGTTCTCTTCCAAGCTCCCTTCGCTCGCCTGGGGAGCCCTTAACCCACCACCGTCGATAATGTCACCAAGATGAGCTGACAAATGGAGACAAATCTCTCAAAGCCAGGGGATATATTCCAAAAAGTGATAAAGTGCTTTTAATTAAAACAATCAAAACAAAAATGCAGTGTCCAAAGTTCCATAAATAAATCCATAAATACAAGTGTCCAGTGGGGATAAAAAACCAACAATAAATAAATCCTTTAAAACACAAGGTTAATATGTGCAGCAGTTAAAACGCAGCCTCTTTCTCTCTCTTTACTCTCCAGTCCACCTCCATCTCTTTCTCCCCGGCTCACCCATTGTTTCTTCAGCCGGCAGAGAACCAACACTCATGAGCTCCTTCAGCTAACCTCCATCTTGGCCTCCATCCGGATGTTACTGCCAGACCGTCGAGGTCAGCTCTCCTCCCTCAAAACTTCGCGCACCCATAGTCGCTCCTCAGATCCTTCGGGAGGGCACCTCTCCTGCTCACCCCATGCAGTGGTACATTCAGTGGAGCGAACTAGCCCCCAGAGCACATCAGCATAATGCTCCTTCACAGGGACCCAGCTCATGGTGTCTTCACCTTCCAGGTGGCCAGATCATAAACTTTTGACTGCTGTTTTCCATCCTTTTACTGCATCCTCTCCCAAACAACCTTTTCCTTCCCTCTCATCCTCCACGATTTATTCCCCCCTCTGGTCTCCATCCGTCTATATATATATATATATATACACACACACATACATACACGGCTGGCTGCCTCCGTGGGTGCTGCGTCTTAATTACACACCACAGGACGCCAATGATGCAAACAAGAACGACCGCACCTCACACATGCTGGTGCGACTTGCTCCAATCACCTCATTAACTCCCCGCGCTCGTGCAATCGCTCCCATGGAGAACGACACGGCTATACAGATTTAAAAACCCAACCTTTTTTTCAGAAGCCGCGGACCAGCTATACCACAATGCTTTCTATTTACCTAAGCAAATTCATTCTCTAAAGACAGCTTTATAGCAATGTGCAATCTACTCTGATTACATTTGGAAAACTGGCGTTGTTGCGAATTACATTTTGATGTTTGCCTATTCAACCGCTGTATAAGGAAAGCTTATATATCTGGATGACAAGCATATAATACCATCCCATACAGCTGGCATGACGCAAGTCAGTGCTGATTGAGAAATACCCGATCGGTCAACCAGATCACGTTGAAAACCTTCTGTGGCTAAAAACCCAAGGGAGGACAGAACTTGCAAAAGAGCAGATGGAGCACAATTCTTCAAATTCTGCCTTTCTAAAGCTGTCCTCATTTCAGCACACAGCTCCAAAAGGATAGCTCTTGGAAATCGAAGTCGACTTAGAAGGCAGTTATCAACATGGGCAGGAAATCATTATGATCTCTAAATACGCACACTCTTCTAATTCTGCCAGTTGTGATGTCTTCTAACAGTACTAAAGCAGCCATGGTAGCTGGAATAATTTGGCCATTTTGTACACTATTATACGAGGGTCAATCAAAAAGTTCCTAGAATAGTGACATAGTGGGAGAGTAAGAGATCAAATTATGTACACATTGTTGTGGAGGGGAGCACTGCACGTTGGTAGACCAGTTACAACAGGACTAAATTGGTTTTGGCGTGTAGTATTGTTTTAATTACCGTTTGAGTTAGATGTGTGCATAGTCATGCGATGCAAGGTTGTAGTTCGAACAATGTGCTAATTGGGGAAATCAGCTTCAGATATGCTAGCGGCACTACAGCACTTATGTAGCGCCTTACCCATGCTCAATAGACTCTTGACCCTGCCTCTTGGGGATCTACCCACAAAATACAGAAAAGAACTGGATCACAACACACATAGATTCTAAATAATAACCAAACAGAAAAAAATAACAGATAATACATGACTGAACAAATAATGAATTTAAAGATTATTATAAAAATCAATAAAAAACCATGAACAATTATGAAACAAGAACATAGAAGATACATAATTCTCTTTTCCACAACAGCTTCAATTGTGTCTTTTTACTATATTAATTCCCTTCATAATTTTAAACACTTCAGTTAAGTCTCCTCTTAATCTTCTTTTGCATAAAATGAAAAGGCTCACTTCTTTAAGTCTTTTCTCATAATTCATCCCCTGTAGCCCTGGAATCAGCCTAGTCGGTTCTCTATGGACATCTTCTAGTGCTGCTACAGTGGGATGCAAAAGTTTGGGCAACCTTGTTAATAGTCATTATTTTTCTGTATAAATCGTTGGTTGTTACGATAAAAAATGTCAGTTAAATATATCATATAGGAGACACACACAGTGATATTTGAGAAGTGAAATGAAGTTTATTGGATTTACAGAAAGTGTGCAATAATTGTTCAAACAAAATCAGGCAGGTGCATAAATTTGGGCACCGTTGTCATTTTATTGATTCCAAAACTTTTAGAACTAATTATTGAAACTCAAATTGGCTTGGTAAGCTCAGTGACCCCTGACCTACATACACAGGTGAATCCTATAATGAGAAAAAGTATTTAAGGGGGTCAATTGTAAGTTTCCCTCATCCTTTAATTTTCTCTGAAGAGTAGCAACATGGGGGTCACAAAACAACTCTCAAATGACCTGAAGACAAAGATTGTTCACCATCATGGTTTAGGTGAAGGATACAGAAAGCTGTCCCAGAGATTTAAGCAGTCTGTTTCCACAGTTAGGAACATATTGAGGAAATGGAAGACCACAGGCTCAGTTCAAGTTAAGGCTCAAGTGGCAGACCAAGAAAGATTTCGGATAGACAGAAGCGGCGAATGGTGAGAACAGTCAGAGTCAACCCACAGACCAGCACCAAAGACCTACAACATCATCTTGCAGCAGATGGAGTCACTGTGCATCGTTCAACCATTCGGCGCACTTTACACAAGGAGACGCTGTATGCGAGAGTGATGCAGAGGAAGCACAAACAGAGCCGCTTGAGGTATGCTCAAGCACATTTGGACAAGCCAGCTTCATTTTGGAATAAGGTGCTGTGGACTGATGAAACTAAAATTGAGTTATTTAGGCATAACAAGGGGCGTTATGCATGGAGGAAAAAGAACACAGCATTCCAAGAAAAACACCTGCTACCTACAGTAAAATATGGTGGTGGTTCCATCATGCTGTGGGCTGTGTGCCAGTGCAGGGACTGGGAATCTTGTCAAAGTTGAGGGACGCATGGATTCCACTCAGTATCAGCAGATTCTGGAGACCAATGTCCAGGAATCAGTGGCTAAGCTGAAGCTGCGCCGGGGCTGGATCTTTCAACAAGACAACGACCCGAAACACTGCTCAAAATCCACTAAGGCATTCATGCAGGTACAACGTTCTGGAATGGCCATCTGTCCCCAGACCTGAATATAATTGAAAATCTGTGGTGTGAGTTAAAGAGAGCTGTCCATGCTCGGAAGCCATCAAACCTGAATGAACTATAGATGTTTTGTTAAGAGGAATGGTCCAAAATACCTTCAACCACAATCCAGACTCTCATTGGAACCTACAGGAAGTGTTTAGAGGCTGTAATTTCTGCAAAAGGCGGATCTACTAAATATTGATTTCATTTCTTTTTTGTGGTGCCCAAATGTATGCACCTGCCTGATTTTGTTTGAACAATTATTGCACACTTTCTGTAAATCCTATAAACTTCATTTCACTTCTCAGATATCACTGTGTGTGTTTCCTATATGATATATTTAACTGACATTTTTTATCGTAACAACCAATGATTTATACAGGAAAATAATGACTATTAACAAGGTTGCCCAAACTTTTGCATCCCACTGTATGTCCTTTTTGTAGCCTGAAAACCAAAACTGCACACAGTACTCCAGATGAGGCCTCACCAGTGTGTTTATAAAGTGTCACACACATGCGCTTAGGAGGCAGTCACAATGTCCTCAGGTAAGTGAAGAATTAACAGATGCGGGATTGTACTGTGGTAATAATGCCTCTCTCTGACCTTTCAGAAATAAAGACGATAAATAAGACAACACAACCTGCACCAATCCAGAATTATGAAAATGGCGACTCATCCACTTCCTCTACAATGTCACTCCCGGCTCTTCATGATGACGCCACTTCCAGCCCCATCCAGATGACGTCACTTCCGGCTCTTCATGATGATGCCACTTCCGGTCCCATCCAGATGATGTCACTTCCTTTATGATTCATTTCCTGCCACCATTTTCTTATCATATAAAAAGCCTTTGTAAACATAACCCAGTTGTCGAATGATTTTTTTTTCATTATTTTGACCAAAAGAATTGCAGCAGCAATATACGGGGGATATTCCCCAACACTTTAATGTTGTCTTGTGACCTAATTATATCACAAAAGCTTGAGCAGAACCTCCTTGGACTTGTACCTCACACATCAAGGTGCTATATAACCTCACATTCTGTTAGCCTACTTAATGGATTCTGAACACTATCTGGAAGTTGATAATGTTGAGTCCTCTGTGACTCCTAAATCCTTCTCATAAGGTGTTCTTTCAATCTTCAGACCGCCCATTGTGTATTTAAACATAACATTTTTACTTGCTATGTGTAATACTTTACATTTACTGAAATTAAGTTTTATCTTCAACAAATCTGCCCAAGCCTGTATGCTGTCCAAGTCCTCTGTAATGATTCAGCACTCTTATTGTCTGCCAGTTCAGATAACCCTCTTCTTCCTGTGTCTGAGCCAATTTTACTCCCAACTACAATCATCACCCTCAAGCCCCCACTTCTTTTAATTTGATGCCCATCCTCTCATGTGGCACCTCATCAAATGCTTTCTGAAAGTCAAGATAAATAACATCATAAGCTCCACTTTGAACTTATCCATTTGCTGCTTTGTTGGTTATATGTTGGACCAATACTATTAAGACACATTCTGTACGTGTAGTTAGTGTACGTGGCCAATACAGTGAGTTCTGTTTCTGAAAACAGAGAATATTACTAAAATTAGATCTCAGTGTTGCACAAAGTAGTCAAACGGCTCGTACATAAGACATCAAGCAACATCAAGTAACTGACAAGGTTTCCCTCAGTGAAGGAGATTTCAACCATTGCTCCAGAAGTCACTGATTTAGTTGAATCTGAAATCAAAATAGAATTCAATTCCAAGATGAAAAAAAATCTTAACAATAAAAACAAACAGCTGAGAAAAAAGTAACAAAAAGTGCAAGTATGGAAAAGTACAAAAAGTGAAAAAGCGCAGAGGGGAGCGTCAACAAGCGTGTGCCAGCGTACCCTCCCCGCAGTGCAATATAAAATACCAAGGAGGCAGAGTGTAGTTAGTCCCTAAGAATTAAACACAAGTCAGAAGTCAGCTTTGTGTAGAATGCCAATCTAATGCAAAGCAATGCGGTAGAAGGCCTTTCACAAATTACTGAATCAGCCATTAAAGCCATCTCACTGCCGGAATGATCTTTCGTTCCTACACACATCCTGTGAAGTCTGATTGGATGATTTAAGTAAACAATTTTATTTTTGTTCTTCCAGTCCTCTCCAATCGTCCCTAAGATCTGTCATTCATTTGTTTGCTGTTCAATTTAAAGCTCTTAACATTCACAAGCCTTTTGCTTTTCAAACTGCCAACTTGAATTTGAATGATAAGAGTGATAATGAGGTGGCACATCTGACACTGGTGGCACTTATTTGCTGGCGTGGTGTTAATTTCTGACGCTTTAAATATTGACGACCTAGACTATTTTCTCCTCAACAGAGAGAGAGGTGATTCAAGTCAAGCTCCTCACTTTCAGCTGTCTGAGCTCCTTCATTTTATTGCTGCTTGATCGCCTTCAAGTGGGGCGATGCACTCCATAAAGTGATGATTTCTGAACTGCAGCTCACTGTTAGTGGCTCTGTTTATTAAAGTCTGTCTTGTCTTCCTGCTTTTCCTGTTTTACTGGTGCCTGCATTTTTACCGCTGCCACAGTGATGATTAATCAACCGTTAAGGGCTTTGTTGGACCCAGGTGGCAATGTGGTGATAGATCTGTTGTCCGTGTAGATAATTTTCCATTGCAGTGAATTATTCCTCAAGGCTGCCATCCATCCTTCTAGGAGAACTGCAGTGGTTCATTTAGAGGATTTTCATTAACGAGTTTCAAAGTTTCTTCTGCTTTTCACTCATTTTTTTCTTCTTCTTTCATTTCAAATCCATGGAGTGGGTATTGCCAGTTCTCACACTGAATCAACCCTTGAGCTTGTTTGGTGCCACACTTGCTATATGATATTATTGGTCATAATTACATTTAAGGCACCTTAATTACAATGCACTTTGGGCCACAATCCTTTTTATTTCTGATTATCCAGTTCAGGATCAAAGAGACCATTAAATCCAGTAATATGAGTCACAGGCTCAGAAAACCCTATGGTGGGCACCAGTGACACATTGTGAATCAGGGCACGCTCATGTGCACATCCTCCTCCTCACTGGGTTCACTTGGAAATGGCAGCTCGCTAGCACTGCGGCACCGTGTCCTCACATGTTTAATTATTAACTATATATTAATTAAATGAAGTTAAAGTTTTATCTGTATAATATAAAAAAACATATTTTGCTGCATTTCATCTTAAAAATGGTATTGTCATATTTAAATACGCATTTTATAACGTGGCTCAGGTTGTGCAATATTATAACTGTATCGCAAGTTTACAGTGAGGTGATTGTACTTATAAGTACAAACAGTTCTACAAGGAGCACTTGATGGACCGATTGAGTGCATTTAGAGCTCTTGGGATGAAACTGTTTCTGAAACGTGAGGTCCGTACAGGAAGCATTTGCCTTATGAAAGCAGTTCAATAGACAGCATGGCTGAGGCAGCGTGTGCTTGATGCTGTATACCGATAATTTTCTTTCTGATAAGCTGCTGTACTGCTGTGATTCACACTCAGATAGAGCGATATAAATATTGCGAGTGGTGCAGTGAGAGTAATATGGAAAAAGATGATCCGATGTGGCAACCCTTAATGGGAGCAGCTGAACGAAGTAGAATAAGGTGCAGCGAGAGTAACAATGCTAAAGCAGCTATGGTATTTGGAATAGTTTGACCATTCTATGGACCATTATATTGTAACAGGTTAATTACAATCAGATGCATTAAACTAATAAACAATATGCGGTTAATTTCAGTGTATTTATAAAGCCACGCCAGGGATGTGGTTATAAAAAAGAAAGGGTAACCACACAGGAACAGTAGCACTGCTTTGACACTGGATGCCGCCAGTCTGCAAAACCGAGCACAGAACTTGCGTACAACAGGGTATGAGCTACTGTGGAAATGTGCGTGGCTTTATGCCAAGTTTAGGTTTTAAACATCACGATTTGAATGTTGAAACGTTCTTACACAATATTTTTGTGCGTACGCACCATTTATACATGATTAAGCATAAATAAGCAACTGCTTGGAGTGAAACTGGTTGGAGTTTGAGGCCCTGTCTTAGATGGTCTTCTGTTGGCTTCACATTCACTTCACATTGCATTTCTTTTTAAGGAAAGAAATGAAGAAATTCAGAGAAATGATAAAGAAATTCTGGGGAACAAATCTTAAAAAACAAGTCAATTAAAATTCATTCAAAAGAAGTTAATTAACAGCAAAAACAGGTCACTGATTAAGAAAAGGGTTATAATGAAAACCTGCAGCCACTGGGGCCCTCCAGGACTGGAATTTGAGATCCCTGACTTAGAGTACCCTTCTCTGAAAGCTGAGTGCTGTGACAAATCCTCAGGTAAAATGCAAGTATAGATTACACTAATTACTAAATGCAGAAGTAGTACATGCAAAGATACTAACTTGTTAAAACATGCAGAAAAGAAAGTACCTTACAGTACATTAATTGATTGTTGAACTATTGCCAGTTGATAACAGAGGTGATCAAAATTTTAAAGGAGAATGTCAAAGACAAAGTCAAACACAGTCATAGTCCTCAGCCAGCTCGCTGCCTACCCCTCCTGGTTATTCTATAGTAGAGTCTGTGTTTGGCTATCCAATCCAATAAAGGATCTTTCGATCTGATGAATCTAAGGCTCTCAGTATCCAAGATTAATTTTCCAAGAGAACAGCTTTAGTGTAACAGTGGCACCAATTGCCACATCAAGATACCAGGAAGAGAAGTAGAAAGTAGTAGGGTTAGTAATGTTTCATAAATATATGTGTTTCTTATATTTTGTACAAATGAGTAACAGAGCTAGAGCATGCACAGCTAATCAGCAGCTCTAGTCAGGTTATGCTAAACTGAAGTAGTGAGATTTACAAGCTCAGACTGAAGAGACATATCTTAATGTATATTAACAGGCAGATCATTTCACAGCTTCTGAGCCCTGTAACTAACACCCAGTAACTAACACCCAGTGATATTTCATTAAACCTTGGAAAGATAAGCAGACATCTTTAGATCTTAATGTACAGTCACATGTGTAAGTAATGATAAGTTCAGATAAGTAAACTGGGCCTTGGCCATTTAAGGATTTACATTATATCTTAACTTGCTGCGTTACATGTCTAGGATGGGTTGAAATCTAAGTAATCATCGCAGAGGTCGTGTTTTTTTATTTGATACGCGGGTTGTCCATTTGATCTAGTAGAATAATACACACCCTATCCCTTGCCCTTGAGGAGGCCTTTTCATCTTCAGATAAGCTGCTCATTTTTGTCACTTCCTCCCAACATTGCACATTGAGGTGCTGGGAAAATGCAGCAGTGGTTGCAGTTTAATTGGCCTGGTTCAGGAACTCTAGCCTAATTGTGTTGGGGCTTTGATTTCTGAAAGTACACATTGATTTATCATTATTTTCACTCACCCACTGCCCACTAAGTGAAGTTATTAGTAATTAGCATTAGAGCTACAAACCTGGTTCATGTAGTCCGAGCGGGTATAAGAAAGTCGCTACCGCGCTGCTGTTGCAGGAGTAGAACATTGGGCAGTGTAAGATCATAAGACCAGTTTTCTTGTTTTAGATCCTTATCATTTTTGATTTTTGTGGCTCTTCTTCTACATGTTTCTGCCAAATCCTAGTAACTGGATGGACGCACAGATGCACAGACAAACACACACACTTGTCCTTTTTTTTAATGTGGAAAGCAGGATTTTGAAATCAGACCCTGGCTGTGCAGCACTCGTGCACATTGGTACATTTGCTCCCGTTAGTAAACCTATTTACTTAAAATACAGGATCCCCTTCTCTTACACAGCCTCATTTAAAAATGCCCACATTTTCTTCCAGGTGCACTGCCCCTCAAACTGCCCATGATGAGTGGGCTGCAATGGACACCAGCACATGAAGCTGAGCACCTGCAAGGGAACTCATACTGGCGAATATTCAGTCTCCACTTGTATTCAGACCCGCTATGTCCTGCGGCATATACCCACTGGGACTGCTCTTTGTTCCCCTGACAGCAGCACCTTCAACACACTGCATTAAGAGCCATTCTTTTATGCTGGCTTACTTTTACTCTTAAAAGTTAAAATGTTTAGTCTGGTTTTACTTTTACTTAAACTTAGTAATGCTCAAGGCTGTGCATTAGCACACAGCTAAGCTATAAAACAGGGTGTGCCAATGAGCAAAGTGGGTGGGCATAGGCATATTATTTGGTTTCTACAGTATCATTCATTTCAATATATCTTTAGCTATTTGTGTTGTGTATGACACATGCAGATCTAGTCTGTAACTACTTTGTACAATTTCACCATGTATGATGACTGGGTGGTCTCGTGGCCTTGGAACCCCTGCAGATTTTGTTTCTTTTCTCCAGCCCTCTGGAGTTTTTTTTTTTTCTGTCCTACCCGGCCATCAAACCTTACTTTATTTTTTGTTAAATAGTATTTCCTAATATTATTTTTTTCCCTTTTTCTTTCTTCATCTTGTAAAGCACTTTGAGCTACATCATTTGTAAGAAAACATTGCTATAGAAATAAATGTTGTTTTTATTGTATGAGAAGTAAAAATCCAATTTGGAGCCAAAGGTTAGATGTGGTTATTTACAGGGTGTGTTACTTGCAGAGTATATTGGGAGAAGGATGTTAAGGATAATGCTGCCAGGAAAAAAGGAAAGGAGGAAGGCCTAAGAGGATGTTTATGGATGTGGTGAGAGAGGACATGCAGGTGATGGGTGTAACAGAACAAGATGTATAAGACAGGACGATATGGAAGAAGATGATCTGCTATGGTGAGCAGACAAAAGAAGAAGAAGAAGAAGTTACTTTCAGGGGCAAAAACTGACATTAGCTGCTTTCTGTAATGCGGTAAGCACATTCTGCCACTAGGCAAAGTCAAGTGACACTCCTAACACTATGCAAAGTGCTTGCTGTAACAAGATTACAAGTTGAATTTGCACTTTATGAAATACTGCATAAAAAGAGGTTTTTCCTAATAGTGTTCAAGTAGTGGAATACAGCCATTATGCTTCTGTTTCTATTAATCTGAAGGACTTAGAAGAACAGGCTGAACTTTTAGATTAACACAAGAAAAATGAAGAGCTACTGTAGCTTGCCATCTCATGTGTTTAACCCTCTGTGTATCCTGCTTGATTGCTTTGCCTCTGCCACCAGTGTAATCATGTAGAAGAGCAAGTTTTCAGATCGGTCCCAGCAGGATTTAGCAGACTTGTGTTTCTTAATATTTCACAGAGGTGTGCTGAAACAAAATAAAGTTTTTTTTTCCAGGTTTTTTGGATGAATTAGACAGCTAATTCAACCAGCATTAAGAAGGTACTATAATTTAAGAGGTTTTTATTTGCTTTATTTGGTTTTCATGTCCTCATTTTAGTAAGTCTGTCTTATTATTTTTTTGTTCCTGTCTCATGTTCTAGTTCGACTTTGTCTTTGCTTCGTGACCCTAGAATGGAGATAGTGATGGCCAGGCCTCCTCCTCCATGAATGGAAAATGGCAGAGACAGAGACAGCATACAAACTTTCTCTTGTTGTGCCTCTGTAGTCTTTGACTCACCAGTGACACAGCTCAAGCACAATCCCAACCTCCAGTTTCAAAGGATGCACAAATGCAGTTTCAGACAAGCAAGAAGCAGTAAATCCTCACTATCTGTGGATTCCATCCCCATGGATTAGGTTATACATTTCTATAAAAATGTAACCCACTTCAAAAACACCTCTGCTCTACTTGCACCTCTCTGTGACCATTAGCAATAGAAAAACAGTTCTGAGAGACCTACCACACAGCAACAAGACGTGAGACTGAGTAAAAACAGATCTGTGGTGGCCTGGAAGTCTAGTATCTGTACATACACTACATGATATGGATCAACATGTGTTTATCCTACACTGACAGGCATGGGTAAGCCATTAAATCTCATTCGTAATGGGGATCAGGAATGCAGCTGTCATCAGCAGCCATACAACCTGTGCTTCAGAACAGGTCATCCACCTGAAGCTAAGCATGGTTGAGCCCTACCAGTACTTGGATAGGAGACCATCTAGGAAAAGCCTGGGTTTCTGCTGGAAGAGGTGTTGTTTAAAGACAGCAGGGGTCTGCGTGTAGATCCCAACATAACAGTATAGTGATAGGAACACTGTGCTGTAAATATGGTGCCATCATTCAGATCATCCCGTCTGACCCCCCCACTTCTCGCACCTAACCCCAAAATGAGTCCTGCCCACTTGTTCCACATGAGCCAGAACAGTTTCCTCCCTCCCTTCATTTTTGGCCACAGTGCCCCAGATACCGACCTGTCAGCTGACATGGTTTAATGATTTCATTCTTGATTCATCTGTTCTGTTAAGAGTCTCCATGTTCTGATAATATCCCACATATTCTCAGTGTTGTAGTCTTTTTTCAGATAAATTTATATCATTTCAACAATGGCAGCAAAGATTAGTGCTAATAAAAATGAAATACAGGTGCTGTTAAGTGCAAGTGTATTGTAATGATTTTACTTGATTTTCAATCCGCAAAATTATAAGTTTATGGTAACAGATAGCAAAAGTGTATAGTGTATAAGGTCTGCCAGGACATAACCCCATTTTTCCCATAGGATCAATGTTTCATTGTCCACAGTTTCTGCTAGGTTTTTTTGGAACATAACCCTTGTGAATAACAAGAATCAACTGATCACATAATTAAATTGTAATCTGCCTTGTTAAACCTGCTTTTGTCTCAGAGTCATATATCTGTTATTCTTTCTGCTCCAGGCTATGCTGGCCTGTTAATGGCCTTTCATCTCAGCCCACCTATATTCCCCCAGGCTAGCTGACCAGTCAATTTCTGCCATATTATCTGTACTAGTTCTAACCAGTAAGTTTCTAGAGTATTAGTTTTTTTCCTAAGTACATGTTTAAAATTGTGTGATACTGCTGCACAGATTTGACTTTCATATCAAGATTTAGAGCCCTTAAAATGTAATATGAGATTTCACTGTGTACAGAGTTAGTGTACCCAGCACTCGGCACATCTGTTATTAGAGGCTACTTTGCATTACTTTTATTTTCTTTATTTATTGAAAATTGCTTTATGTGGATCCTACAGACAAAGCATATTTAATAACAATACTAACATTATGGCAGGCATCACATTGTAGCAATCTATTGTTTGCAGGTAATCACTAAATAAGCACAAAGAATTTCACAAACACAAAAGAAAAGTCATTGGTATAAAAGGCTCTCTAAAAATGAAGAGTAAGTGTCTTAATATTTTGACTATAATAATGTCTTTTAGTCTTTTGTATACCCAATCCCCCCACCTCAGGCTTCATGATTCATAGTTTATAGTTAAACCTGCAAGAAATTACAGACATATAGACAGAAAGAAATACAAACAGCAGCATTAGATGGAACTATATATTCACACAAATGCATACAAAATTATGTTTCTACAGTATACAGATTTTTTCCTTCTTGTTAACCCATAGTGCAATAAAAACCTGAATTGTATTTTTGCCATATTGATGTATATTAAAAGAATGTAGTTTCTGTCATTTGTAATCTTATAGCACTTCTACATAAAAATAAATGATTATTGCATATATTACTGTATATACTCACGGATAAGTTCTCCCGTGGCTTGTCAGGACATCATTTTACTGTAAAATTTGTGGTATTTTATAATGTTGATTATATAAGTCGAATGCGGAAAACTCATGATATTAGCCCAAGAGATTATGATATGCTAACGCCACCTGAGAGAGTAACAACGGGGCACACTGCCTTTTTGTTTCTATGAGGGTGCAGCAATGCATTGTATCAGCGTGTGCTCCCAACCTCTCTCTCTCTCTATTGTGCCTACGTGACCACACAGTAACACCCAAACTATTCCGAAGCAACATTTGCACTGATTTGTGTTTTTTGTATCTCACACCCTCATACACCTTTATCGTAAGAGCATCCCTTATCTATGATGGAGCGCTCGATCAGAAGAAAATATGAAGCTGGTTTTAAATTAAATGTCAATGAAGTAGTGAAAGAAATTGGTAAGTGTGCTGCTGCAATAAAATTTGATGTGTCTGAGAAACTGGTGTGATATTGGAAGAGGCAAGAAGATGTAAAAAAAATATATATATTAAGTGTCTCTTGAATGGGCATGTAAGTTGGGATATGATTTTATAATCGATTTTTCAGGTTTCAAGACCGACTTATACGTGAGTATAAACGGTATTAATGTCCAGTTTATAAATCTTGTTGGAAGCTGCCCTATAGTGTGTATAAGAATGTGAATGTATGCATAAAGGTCATTGCCCATTACCAGGAGGTGGGATGTGCGACAGTATTAACAGTATTTTTCCCTCCTTAGTAATGAAATGTCCAGTTTGCTTCTTATGTCTATTCCAGTCATTGAATTTAAAACGCCTTGTTGCACAGCATACACACACCTGTTTTATCTGCTCATCAACACATTGACAGTTTTGAACCAGTTTCCACCCTTGAAATATCCAGACTTCAACGAGGCGCTACCCAGGTTTACTTTTGTTTATCTCACCGTTGTTCCACATTTCATCTCACACAGTCAGTAAGGTGGCCAGTAAGTGCCTTGTTAAACCTGCTTCAGTCTCAGAGTCATAAACCTACTGTTCCTTCCATTGCACGCAATGCCAGCCTCTTAATGGCTCTTCATCTCAGCCCACCTGTATTTTATCTTTACTAGTTCTAACCTGTAGTAAGAACAATTGGTTTCTAAAGTTTTTTTTTTTTCTAAGTACATACAGTATTTTCATCATAATATTATTACACTATCCTCATGAAAACTGTCACGCTTGGGTTACAGATTTGCACAGAGACACAGGAGATTGTAGAAAACAGGAATTTTATTCAAAATAAAGAGGCAAACAAACATTTGCTTCTTTTTCAAAAGCTTAAACGTGCTCCATGACAAGTCATAGATGACAGTTTCGCTAGGAGCAGAGAGAGAGAGAGAGAAATAAAAGCAAAACAATCAATTCTAACACAAGGCTTTTAAGTAAGCGGAGTACCGTGCAAGGTCTTTATTACGTGTTATAGCGCACGTGAGAAGGGTAAGGAGCAATGTGAAGGTAGACTGTGTTTCAGGGGTATTCCCAGGGGCGTCTGTGTCCTCTTGGGGTGCGATCACCCCTCCAGCTTACAAAACAATTAGAAAAAAATAGGGAAAAAGTGTTTTATGAATTATGTATTATAAATTTCAATATTTGATCATTTCTTTAATCAGTTTTTTATTTTAGATACTGCTTTTCATTGCAGACAGTACCCAAAAACAGGCATAAATACAGGAAACAAGAAGTAATGAGGTGTGATTGAAGACATTTCAAGCCCTACATCAATTACAGGCAGTACCTCACATACCAGGAAGAGGCTGCAAATGTCCGGGTGTGAAGTGAGGATATAAATGCACTGAAGTGAACAAAAACAGGAGAAAATTGACAGGTAAAAAAGTAATAGAAAGCAGAACAGGAATAAAAAGTCATATTTTAATTAAGGAAACCGGAAGATGTCTAAGATGTAAAAAGATGTGGTTGGGCTTTGTGAAAGGGTCAGAATGGATTCTTACATCAAAAACACATTTTTTTTTTTTCAAAGCATTTATTCAGGTTGCTATATCAAAATCCAAGTAAAATTAGCATATTATTATTTTCTTTTAGCTCTGTATAAGAAAAGATTGGACAAGGGAGAGATTTACCCTTTAGCAACCAAATTAAATTGTGCAATTGGTTTTGTTCTGATTAAGTCAGCAGATGCATCTGTGCTACTAGGGCAAGTCCTGGTTTAATTGCTTCAAATAGACAGACCACAGAGGCAAAATCTGGAGAGAGAGACTGAAATAAAGACAGATACCTCTGCTTCAGTGATGTCCCAGTTGGACATAAATATTTTACAACATTGCATTTTAAAAATACAGTGCATTGTCCGAAGCACCTCTGAGCATTTCTAGACACTTTAGTAACCTTAAGCACTGACTTTGAATCAAGGACAATAAATGATTTTCCATGGCACTGGCTATGACAACTGGCATTCTATGGCTCATTTCAGTCTAAGAAACTGTAAACCTAATAAGTCACTGTGTAACTAAATTTGGGTTTTTTGTAGAGATATGATACATAGGCAGCTTTAAATAACAAGTTAAGAAAATGTATGTATGATGTAACATTTAGGTGCTTTCGGTGGCTTGGATAGCTGGTTTGAAAGTTGGATCCTTTTAAATTTTCTTGTCCCTTCATTAAAGGGTTTTGTTTATTACATATTTTTGTAACAGTGAGTTATATTTAAAAACAACAGTGAAATTAGAAAGTAATTATGTGTACAAGTGGTGTACATAAAATACGTTTTTTTAATACCGTATTGTAATATCATGTGGCTGAAATTGTTTCATGGAGAGCAGATTTCAAGTGAAGAGATAAGAAGATTCATGTGCTGTTGTTAGTTGTTGAATGCGGAAGGTGTGAGGCTAATTGTACTGCAGATTTCTTCAAAAATTTTTTAAAGAAGAACCCAATGGAATTTTAAAATCTGTGCTGAAGTCTCAAAGTAAAATTGATGGTGTGACCACAAGAGGGCAACAGAGAGCCCTAAACTACAGTCCCAGCAATGCACCACACGTTTAATAGAATAAAAATAAAAAACTTTTATTCTTTTCTCAGGCACATTCTTACAATCCTCTTGTCTAATCACAATAATAATAAGCCACCAACTATCGAGTTAATGATCTAATGGGTGCTCTTATTCTTCTTTTTTCTTCGCCTCCGCTGAATGTTGCCTGTTGCCTCCAGATTCCGACTCACCCATCTGTGGCAGTGGGCTTTCTTTTATGTCAGACCCGGGAATGCTTCCGGTGTCATTTCATCATTCTAAGAAGCACTTCCGAGTCATAGACAAATTAGAGTGGACCTCAACCAGACAGAGCCCTCTACAGATCCCAAGGGACCCCTAAAAGGTTGCACTTCCAGACTACATTTCCATATAAACCCTTCAGGTGTCCCAACTGGGCACTTACTCAAGGACCATTGTCACCTAGCGTATGGGGAATAGATCCACTCAAGCTCCAGCTTCCTCTGGTCCCTCCATTATTTTATACTGGCTGAGCACGATATGATCTTTCCGCCCAACTGGCCAATGATGTTTCTCTTGGGACTCCTGTCCAGGTAATAATCCATG
>NW_024379126.1:0-6235 GCF_016835505.1 Polypterus senegalus
AGTAAAAGCTCCCGCCCAATTTCACAGGCCCCCCCTATCATTCCCCCGAAATTAATTAACACTATATTACTTTTTGCCTTTGATAGGGATGAAATCTAATTTCATTCCATGCCCAGCTGACACTTCAACACCAGTCAATATACTGAATATCAAAAGTAATACTCAGCCTTGCCATTTGTACATTCATTATTAACCTTTTCTACTGCCTTGAAATCTCTCTTACTGGTCCAATCCTACCTCATTATCTAATTCTATAGACTTCTAAATTAATACCTGAACCTATGGCCTGTTTTGTTCAAAACTGCACCTCATTCTGTTTTTATATGGGGATCTTCAGAGTGTCTTATTCTTGCAGCACCGATTATTCAAAAACACCTAGCAGTTAAACTTTAGTTCTCCCGACTTTCCACACGAGTTCAGGTGTGTGTCTACACATTTCATATCCCTGAGCATCACCCAGGGTAAGTGAATGTTTCCTCCACCAGTTCCTCCTTGGACTATAGTTCTAGGGTCCGTTTTCACTTGGGGCAGCTGCTGCTGGGTACTGACTATGTATTAATCAACTGGCTCAAGCCTACTAGACTGTAAAAGGGGTCAATGAGTTAACGGAAATGGGTCGCTATGCTACTGTTGCTCTTCAGAACAGATTTGCTTGAAATGACCATATCCAGAACAAGGATGAATGTGTGCTGTACCTGACACTTCCTCTAATAAATCACATCTAGAGTAATCTACATTAATTTTCTGCAACAGACAAACTGCATAAACGGTGTATAGTTTTGTGGAACCAAATGACCATTGGCTAACAAACTGGATGACTTGGATACCTGTGTGAGTAAAGAAACTTTATATTCATCATAGAATATATCATAGTACTGTTTTGCGTAGTCAAGTCTGCAATTTCTTTCTGTTCTCCTGCACTACTATAGTTACACTTGGGGCAGCGTATGGCAGTCTCAAGATTCAAACATATCTCCTTTAAAATACAGAACCATAGTTCACCTGAAATTAATGTAAAGGAGTGTTAAGTGTTGAAAAGTATAATCTTAAAAGCATGAAAGGTTAGGTAGAGTAGTGAATCAAATTAATTCAGTCTGAATATGTGTGCACTACAGGATGGATTGGTGCTCTATCCAATCTTGATGTTGCTGGGGGAGATTTGAGCACTCCCACCTAACCAAGAAAACCTATCAAACCCAAACCACCACCCAATTTCCAAAATGAAAACCTGAACCAATTCTGGATGTGAAGCCACGCCATCACAAGGTGCAAACATCCAAAATATCAGTTTTAATGTGGATCAGTAACAGAGAACAGATTAGAACCAGAGACATACATATCACCATTTGTTTATGATTAGTAGTTACAGCTGGGTGATAAGTTTAAAGTTCCATAACTTAGTTATTTCTTAATGATGACATGGTTGAAATAATTGTTGAGATGATCCATTAAGATGAACACTATTGGATAAAGGTCCGAACACCTAAGCAGTTTCTATTCAAAGATATACCACACAAGACATTTTTATAGTATATATGGTACTAGCATCATTATTCATTTCATATTATTCTTCATTTTTATAAGTTGTATCATGATAATACTTTACACTTCTGAAATTGTAAGTTTAGTGTTTTGCACAATTTACAGTAGAAAGACTAAATTTAATAAACATGTAATTTTTTAAAACAAAAACCACAACACTTTTTTTGAGAGAGAATGTAGAGTATTGCCGGCAGTGATAATTCCACTACTTGCCATTGTCAGCTCAATATGCAGATGACCCAAACTAAAAACAATTTGAAGTCAGTATGTCAGCAAACAGCATATATCTGAAGTCTAATCTGTATCATGAATTAATTTCTATTAGATTAGCAGATTCATGAAAGATATCTGAACACAATTGTATATTTGAATTAAGTGAAAAATTTAGTTATAAAAAAATCTGATACGAGTCAAAATTCGAAACTGAGTGACTTAATTACAGTCTGCACTTTAACTCATTTTTACTATCACAACTTTTCTCTACCATTGTTCTAGGATAGTTTTGGGGGTCAGGTAACTGTAGCACTGGGATGGCAGTTGCCCCATACCTCCAATAGACAACTCCAATGCGATGTACACATTTACAGATCTGAACACTTCATTAATGCATCAATTAGGATAGAAGTGATGGCCAGATGAACTGTCTTAACCCCTGCCAAGATGTACATACAACTTAAGGTTTTCCACAGTTTACTTGCATTCTTAGCAATTTAGTTTCATTGCCACTCTGCATAAGCTTTGTTCAGTATTCCTCTCCCCCCAATTGTAGATACTCTGTAAATAAAGCATGGATGCAGGTTAAAATGGTTTCATTAAAAAAAGTCATTAGTTTGAAGTGGAAAATCGAATACTATATATTTTGTGAATTATTGCAACAGTATGTAAATTAGTTTCATCATCAACCAAAAACCAATCAGAACACAAATTATCAATTTAATGGTACCTAACAGTGAAAATATTCCTCAGCTTTTTTTGTTTTTTTAATCTGACACTCATTTTTTTTAAAACCCCATTCATTATTATCCTATTTGTGAAAAAACTGAGAAAGCAGGCTACTTATACAAATACTCATTGTTACAGACACATTCCTCCTCAAGCAAGTGGTGCAGGTACAAGTGTACACGCACTTAATCTGCCTCTAACCCATCTTGTGGATGGAAATGAAACTGCAATGCAAGCTTAAAAAACATCTCCCAACTCTGACTCATCCTCTTATTGGAAGCTGTCATGTAAACAGAACTGTAGGTTAGGAAGTGAGTTTAAGGTTTGGATCCTTTTCATCACAAAAACCTTAAAATCGGTTGCCTAACTTTAGCCCAATATTTAGAAGGAAGAAGTAGCAGCATAGAATTGATAATATGTTTTGAATATGAATATTGTAACTTGTTTTAAACAGAAAATTGAAAAGAACACAGACCAGTTATTAACAGAGACTTTCAAATCAGTAGTTATTTTAAGGATATAGAAACCCTAAGGTCTTTACACAAATCAGTTTAAAACCTTTTAGATCAGTCAAAAAAATGGAAGCATCCAGAAGAGAAGCCATATGTATGTATGTATGTTGTGCAGGCATACTGTAGAAACGCTTATAGTAAATAAGACACTTGACTAAAGCCTTAAAAAGAAAAATGATAGATTTTTTTCGCCAATTATTCTCATTTTCGAATGAACCGTTTTTGCTTTCAATGTTACTAAAACTTTAACAACAAAGATAACTGGAGTGAAAAACTTTGACATACATACCTACTCATGCCCAAACATTTCTAGTAGCAGCTGAATTTCAGAAACATGGGGAAAGTAAGGGGAGAGTGGGAACGGAAACACACAATACACTTTAATTTAGAAAATGGCCAGTCAAAGACTGCAATGGAGAGAAAAACCAAAAAGGACTGTGCTTTGCTTATTTGTTAATGCTTAACGACTTGCTAATTAGAATTGCAAGTAAAATAAAAAAAAAAAATTCATCAAGTTAAGAAGCTGTGATAGAATATAAAGGCATCACAAAATTTTGTGTCATTGGTTAAAACAGAAAGGAAGTTTGAGTTACACTGTTGTTGGATAGTAGAAATAGCTTCATCACAAGTGCAGCTAAGAAGCCACAACCTAGAAACGTTGTTAGCTCATTGTAGAGTGGTTAACACTGAAAGCACTCTGAAGAAAGAAAGACAGCAGGAAGTGAGTCAAGGAACAAGTCAGACTGAACAAATGTAAATACATTTTTTTTTATAAATTAGTAAATATTTTCTGAATATGGAGATTGACAACTTGACTGAAAGAATATTCTCTTTATTGAATAATGCAGATGTGAAAACGTAAACGGTTTGCTTCTAGATTTAAAACCATATTTGATTTTACTGGAAACTTACTGTATTGGCCTATGACAAAACATAAGTCTTAAGTCCCAAGGTGCATTTTCAAGAGCAGTTAGGTTACAAATGAATTTAGCAACTTACAGTTAGAAGATGAGGACCACTCAGATGCAAGTAGCTCTCAAGTGTTTCAAATAGAATGTGGATAAAGTCAGAGAATGTCTGACATCACAGCATTCTGCTGCAGCACCTCTAATGACAGCTGCACTTTAGCAGAGATAAACTGATGTAACTTTTTAAAGTCTTTGATAACTTGAGTTAATTCACAACTGCAAGGACAGTTAATGGTGACTAAAAGAATGTAGACTAAAAGAAATTTGCATCTGCTATAGGGACATCTCTTTTCTAATACAATTCAAACTTATTTAAAAATGTAAAAACTGACATTTAATTGCAATAGAAAGTTGTTTGTTTTACCAACACTAATTCTGGCATTGAGTGACTCCAGATGCTCTATGCAAAGCTACAGTATTTTACTGATTTGTTTTTGCACTTCATTTCCACAATCAGCCTTATTGTAATTCTGAATGGTTAACTTATCTTCATTAGTAAAACTCACTGCCAGACCCCTTCAAATACTTTCCTGTTCCACGGTTTTCAACTTTGATCTATGTGTACTAACAGCTTTTTTTTTTTTTATAATATATAAACGCTTCTCTATTGTAGTGTCCCACAATTAGTCTATTTTACAAGCCTGACACATTACGCCTAAAACAATGAGGTATGCTTAAAAATATTCAGTGCACCTTTATTAAAATAATGTTGCATCTGTAAAGTAGAAAAATATAAACAGACCATGCAGATTGACTTGATACTATGACAACCCAATTGTTCCAGATTCCACGAGTGCTGACTTGCTTTTTATTCTGAATAGAGAAAGATATATATAAACCGTACCTGCTGCTGGATACCTCTAAAATGATACAATAAGCCCACCTTTGACTTGCTTGCCTCTTGCCAACACTTTTACTTTGCTCACTATTTTCACCCTCTCACTAAGTGACCTATACAGTAAGTTCTTTCGGTCGCGCGGGGTTGCGTCTAGAACCCCCAGATGAGAAAATCCATGAAGTAGAAACCATATGTTTATATGGTTATTTTTATATATTTTAAGCCCTTATAAACTCTCCCACACTGTTAAGATTATTAGAGCCCTCTAGACATGAAGTAACACCCTTTAGTCAAAAGTTTAAACTGTGCTCCATGACAAGACAGAGATGACGGTTCTTTCTCACAATTAAAAGAATGCAAACAATCTTCTCTTCAAAGGGGTGCCGTCAGGAGCAGAGAGAGAGAGCGCAGGCGAGATAAAAAGCAAACAATAAAAATCATCACGTGCTTTTTAAGCATGCAAAAACACCAGTGATAAAAGCAGCATTTTGTAGAGGAGTATCTGTATCCCTCTAGGCAAGCAACCCCTCTGCTCACACCCCTCCGTCAGGCAGAGTGAGAGTGGCAGATAAAAGCAAACAATCAAGCACCGTGCAGGAAAGCATATCTTATATCATTGAGGAGTTTTAGTTAATATGTAATACATGCTCTGACTGAGTAGCTACTAAACCATCCGCCAATAGCGTCCCTTGTATGAAATCAACTGGGCAAACAAACCGAGGAAGCATGTACCATAAATTAAGAGACCCATTGTCTGCAGAAATCCGCGAACCAGCGAAAAATCCGTGATATATATTTAGATATGCTTACATTTAAAATTAGCGATGAGTGAAGCCAATTGAAAGTCAAAGTGCTGATATAGCGAGGGATTACTGTATTTAAGCGATCCTTGTCAGTACAGTTAACCATAAAGCAGCAGTGTTTCACTATATTATTGATATAGATACAAACTTTAATTTGTAGTGCTTTGAAAGCATAAAGCAGTTATGAAAATGCTACATATGTTCTATTTGTGTCATTCAGCTGTCGAAGTGCTTCAGACGTACTGTGTCTCGTTTACGCATGGAAAGCTATGAGGAATGGGAAGCAGGGTTTTGGTGGAGGCCAGAAGAAAGCATTTTTTTGTTAGGTACAGAGACAGATGAGTGGCATGGGTGAGATAGTGCTGTCATTTCCAACAGGCTAAAGACTTGTTTTCAATCTAGTACTGACTGGGAGACCAAGACAGTGGTGCTATGCTACACTTTCATATTGTGCAGCTGCTCTGGATTTTGATGGTTTCATTTAAATTGATGTCAGGTATTGTTAGGATTATTTTTCAGCTTTGCATTTGCTTGCTTGTACACTGCAAATTTATGAGTGTATATAAAAAATGTAAAATATACAGGTTGATTTGGAAATTAAATTTCTCTTCAGCCTAATCAGCTGCTGCA